>NC_060905.1:13031339-13126339 GCF_014805685.1 Silurus meridionalis | reverse complement strand
TGTGCTGGCTTAAATATCAACCCAACTAGCTGACCCAATAAGCTAAACCCCGGCCACCAGCATGTAAAATAACATGAGATTTTCTACAGAGAGGTATGTGTTGTGGTGAATTTTTCTGTTATGTCTTGTCAGTTCTCTTGACAGCCTTTCTTTTGTTTTTTAATTCAGGTTTGAAAGGTTTGAGTGCACCACTTTTCATTTCATGTCATTTCCAAAGAAAGGAGGGAAACGCTATTTTAAAGCACTCCCAAGTCATTAATTTAATGATATAGCTATTTATGAGAAGTGTATTTCAATATTTATGAGGTGTTTGCATTGGCCAAGCTTTCTAGATATGACTGAAATAAAATGCAGGTGCTATTTTTCAGCTCTGAGGGATTGCCATGAGTTTAAGAAAATGTCGACTTTGTAGCTGCTTTTAATCTTTGCTGCACTCCTCGAGTATACACTCAGTGCCCTCAGGTTTCCCTTGGCTGCCTGATCTGTTCTTTTTGTACAATTTATCCTCCCTTGTGAATTTCAGTCATGCTATTAGACAGTTCTGGCCTTCGTGTGAGTGATAACCTAAGTCGGCTTGGTTTATTAGCTGTTGTGGTTTCAGGCTTTGAGGCATTGTTTAGAACCTGGACTGATCAGGGGATCACTGAACTTTCTAGCTGCTTTACGTTTCTGCTCTAGATGACTGTACATAGTGTACAGAGACTAGACCTATGTGTGTATTC
Organism: Silurus meridionalis; assembly: GCF_014805685.1. NCBI lineage: Eukaryota > Metazoa > Chordata > Actinopteri > Siluriformes > Siluridae > Silurus > Silurus meridionalis. Next base: position 13,125,617 of record NC_060905.1, on the reverse strand, counting down.
ACATAAAAAAATTAATGTATGTGTCATACGACTGTTTTATAGTCTTACTGTTCCTTTTGCACATGACTAGAAGACAGATGTTGGTCTAAAAAAGTAAAAATGTCTCATATATCGAGGTGTTAGCAATTTTAATTTCTTTAAATTAAGTTTAATACATTTCTTCCTAGTTTATCTGGGTTAAATAAGATAATAATGCCAGAAAACACTACAATAATTTAGAATCTATTGTTTTTGAGAGAGTAATGAGAAGGTTATTATTTATTAGGGTCACTGTGAATCCAGAGCTGGGAATTGGGAATACTGAATGGAAGGCAGGACTTGAACATGGACAGCCCACCTGTTTGTTTTTGGAAAGCAGGAAGACACCGAAAAACCAAAAAGTAAACATGTGGAAATATGCAGAGTAAGCTGAGCACAGAATTGAAACAGGGATCCTGGAGCGGTGAGGTGGTAATGCCACCCGCTGTGTCACTGTGACACCCACAAGCTTAATCCTCATTTAAAGAAATCTGGATTTGTCAATGTGGAGACAAAATTGCATTGTGCTGTTTGAGATCCTTTAAAACGTTTGGCAAAAAATGGGAAATCATTTACATAGATTTTAATGGAATCTTAGTCTTTTTTTTTTCTCAATGCAGTAAAGTATACATGATTAATTTAACATTTAAGCTTTTGAACTTGCTAGAATTTAAACTTTCTTAAGTAGCCACATGCAGGTTTATATTAACAAAATGAATTTTGATTAATTGATTAATTAATTATGAATTAATTCTTCTTCTTTCTTCATATTGTTATTGTTTTATTTGAGGAATTACAAAGTTGACTTTGATACTGAGATTCATTATAACAAGGATTAGATTAATTGGTTTGACATTTAAGCAATGCAGTTCTATACAGCTGTGCGTGATAAAGTACGTGGAATAATTAGACTTATTTATTTATCAAATTAAAATAGTTTATTTCTGCTGGCAGTCCACTAGTGAATGCTTTTATCTATTTATTATATAATGCTGGCTTACTCTTTTACAAGAGTCGACCAGACACCCCCGAGTATTATGCTGTATAATAAATGTCTAGACTCTGGATGATAACTGCAGGAAAATCGCAAAATATCTTGTCAGCTGGCTAACATATTGTATGACCACAGTTCAGTGACCAGTGACAACGCCTATACATGTATATATCTTTCGGCTGCTCCCGTTAGGTCTCACCATAGTGGATCCTCCGACTCCATACTACCTTGTCCTCTACATCTGCCTCTTTCAAACCAACCACCTGCATGTCTTCCCTCACCACATCCATAAACCTACTCCTTGTTCTTCCTCTTTTCCTCCTTCCTGGTGGCTCTGAACCATCTCAATCAGTCAAATCTGATACAATTAAACACAGAACCCAAAAAATGCACTGTTCAAAATTAAAACCTTCTTTCGGCTTCTCCCGTTAGGGGTCGCCACAGCGGATCCTCCGCACGTTTTTGATTTGGCACATGTTTTACGCTGGATGCCCTTCCTAACGCAACCCTCCCCAATTTATCCGGGCTTGGGACCGGCACTGAGAGTGGCTGGGGATGGTTCCCTGACCGGGAATCGAACCCGGGTCGCAGCGGTGAGAGCGCTGCATCTTGACCACTAGACCACCAGGGGAGCACTGTTCAAAATATTAACTTAATATTTGGTAGCACCCCCTTTGGAAAAAATAATCTCCAGGTCATTCAGATTTAAAGGATGCCTTCTCCCAAATGCTGTTTTGAGATCCCTCCACAGGTGTTCTATGGGATTCAGATCTGGACTCATTGCTGGCCATTTCAGAATGCTCCAGCAATTTGTTTGAAAACATTTCTGAGTCTTTTTTGAAGTGTGTTTCGGGTCATTGTCCTGTTGGAATACCATGACCTCTGGTGGAGATGCAGATTTCTGAAACTGGCCACTATGTTGTGCCCCAAAATTCTTTGGTAAGCAACAGATTTCCTGACACTGTTCTTGGAGCCTTCACCAAGTTTGACTGTAAGGGCTGTGTTCTTTACTTTAAAGGTTTCTTTTTTTTTCTGTAAACAGTGCCATGATGTCCTCTACCAACAAGCTCTACTTTTGTCTCATCTGTCCACAGTATGTTCTCCCAGGAGGATTGTGGTTTTGTCACAAACGTTTTGGCAAAATCCAGTCTTGCTTTTTATTTCCTTTGTGTCAGCAGTGGTGTGTTGTGTCAGATGGTGGCGGATAGTGCAAGCTGACACTTTTGTACCCGGTGTCTTTGTTAAGTTAGTTAATCAAGTCAATCAGGGTTCTTTATCCACCATTCGCCTTGTAAGTATATCTGCAAACAAATCAATTTCTTCTCCTCTGTTAGGCATTGCTGAATAAACAAACATCTATTAAATAAACATGAATATATTTGAGCTATGTAGTATGTAGTATGACCATCCAGTCAATGGGCATGGAAATGCTGACATTATTGTATGCCTGCCAGATGGCCTTTCTGTGCGGCCCGGTACCAATTGACCCTTGGACCAGTGCCGGTTCGTGGCCCGGTTGGGGACCACTGCTTTATGATACAGGCCCCCTCCCTGGTGACTATGAGGGCCTAAAGGCAGATTTTGACACTGGCCATCCATGATGTGGTGGCTGAAATCTAATTAGATAGAAAATCTAACTTAAACCTACACTGCAAGAAAGCAGCTAAACTGTGAGAAACAGTATGAAATGAAGAGAATGAAGAGAAGGTTTTAGGCATGTGTGAAAAAATGCTGTAAGGTAAGAATGCTTTCAAAAATAAAGATTATATATTTTATTTTAATCAATTAACAAAATAGAAAGTAAAAGGTCAGCAGAGAAATCCAAATTAATATTTGATGTGACCACCCTTTCCTTGCAAAACAGCATCAATTCTTCTAGGTACACTTGCAAACAGTTTTTAAAAATCCTCGATTGGCAGGTTGTTCCAAACTAACCACAGATCTTCTGTGGATGTAGGCTGCCTCAAATCCTTCTGTATCTGCATGTAATTATCCCAGATAGACCAGAGTATAGGGCTTTGTGAGGGTTAAACCACTTCCGAGACACCTTGTTCTTCTCTATGCTGAAGATGACATTTGCTGAATGTTTGGGGTTGTCCTGTTGAAAAACAAATTTGGGGCCAATCAGATGCCTCCCGGGTGGTATCGCATGATGGATAAGTATCTGTATTTCTGTATTCTGTATTGTAATCTGTATTTCTCAGCATTGAGGACCATTAATCTCAAACAAATCTCTCTCTCTCTCTCTCTTTCTCTCTCTCTCGCTCGCTCGCTCTATTTTTATTCTTTTTTTTTTACCTTCACTAATCTCTTTAAAACAATTGCCTTAAACAAAAGACAATGAAAGCGATATGCATTTAGACAGACGTTTATTTAGACAGCAAAGAGACAATATGTATTTCACAGAAAAGGTCAGCTTCATCAGACACCAGGGTCGTCATGGAGATGGCAGAGGGACGGCAAATGAATGTCTGTTCCATAGCTCATTCACTGGCATGACACTGAGCTAACAAGTCATCATAGCCAGGAGTCATGAACAAGTTTTTTTACCCAGTTAGTAGGTGCAATTATGCACAAGATAAGATTAAAAATAATCAGCATGTCAGCTGAGAAGATGCCGAGGTGAAGGTACTGCTTTGCAAAATGAAGGTCAGTGTCAGACATAAACGGCTACATTATTTTAAATAATAATTAGTAGTGTCAGCTGTGGTTTCCTGTATGCCTTTTAATTTCTTTGGTATAGAAACATGACAGCGAAACCAAAATACAAGTACAATACTCAAATACAAGCACCAATACAAAATACAAAACTCAAAACAGAAAGGGTGGATCCTTAATAAAAAATTACACAAACATCGCTCTGTGTTGATTGACTTCCTTGAGCATTAGTTTTATAGACAGTTGAAAGCTGGCAAAATTTACAGCAAGAGGCAGTATGAGCTTAAAAGAAGATGTTTTTTAATTTTTTTATTAATCAAGGACATTTATTTGATGTAATTTAAGATATAGAAGATATTTTACTTTGCACTGCATTAACATTATCATGTGAAAACTGAAAACATAATTAAATGGCTTAAACTTTAACTTACATTAAATCAATTGCACAACACTAACTGGATAACAGAATAAATACTTTTTTAGTTGTGATATACATATGCTGTGTCCAATTAATAATGTACATGTGATATACAGTATTTCTGAATTTGCTGTTTTACAATATATAGACAAAGTTTTGTAAACACCTGACCATAAGATTATTATGTGCTTTTGAAACATCAACCAGTGCTCCAATTCATCCCAAAGGTGTTCTGTAGGGTTGAGATCAGAGCTCTGTAGCAGGCCACTCAAGATCTCCAACCCATGTAAACCATATCTTCATAAAGCCTGCTTTGTGCACAGGGCTACTATCAAGCTGGAACAGGTTTGGTACTTTTAGTTCAAGTTCAAGTGAAATGTAATGCTACCGCATCTAGAAACATCCTTTACAACTGTGTGCCTCTAACATTGTGGTAGCAGTTTGGAAAAGAAACACCTTTAGCTGGAAAAGTTAGGTGTCCCAATACTTTTGTATTATAATATAATGATAATATTGTATTGTGTATTTCTGAATTTGTTCGTTTTGCTGCTTCAATTTCACTTTCTGTTGTGTTGTTGGTCTGTTAAGAAATAACATCATATTATTTTTAACATTAATCAGTGAGCCAGAAGAGACGCTCAGGACAGGTTTTTTTATTCCAACCAAGCAGATGCTACACCTAACAATATTTCGAAGGTCAAGATCAACTAATTAAAGATGTAAAAATCAGGTGTGGCTTCTGCTTAATTGGAATAGAAACCTGCAGCCACACAACCCCCTGTCGATTGGACACCACTGCTCTAGATTCTTATTTTCATAAACATTTATCTGACCCCTCTATATTTTTGTTATTTCCTCTCATCACTAGTCTTGTTATGCCCCTTTCCCTTTGTAGATACCAGGTTCTGTGATCCATAATTCCTATAGTGCTCTCCTGAAATGATCAATTGATGCCCTTTTTAATGTGCCTATGCCAACTTCTTGAACCACAGAAATTCCTAAGCACAGGTTGTCTGTAGTTCAGCTCTCACAGAGGAGATCCATCGCCATGCTCCTCTCATTAACTGTGCTGTGTGTAGCACAGTGTAATTAAGTTGATGAATGTTACTGCCTCTCATTGCACCTCAAATAATTTATAGATGAGGTGACCCAAGTCACTGCCATACACACAGAGCATAAAAAAAATGAAAACAACACTGGCAATACAATGCATCTTCTATCCACTCGTGCTCATATATAAATTTGGTTAATGTGTTTGAGCTTAGACAGGATTTAGCAAGGATAATGGACATCTCAGTTTCAAAGCAAGTACATATGTCTGGAGTCATTTTTACAAACTGCCAGGAACATTACAGCTGATAAAAAGATACAGGGGAAATACTTTTCTTTAAACAACACAGCTAATAGTTTTCACTGAATAATACCAAATCTATCCCTGGGCCACTGTTTGTAAGGTGAGAATACACCCTGCACACAGACTCTAATCCACCTACTGCCACTGTATTTTTTCTACCTACCTTCCGACCGACCGACCATATATTTATACCCTATCCACTTCAGTTAAGACCACTCCTTTTCTTGTATAGTTTAAATCCAGAGGTTGGTGCCTGACCATATTATAAAATCAGCACACCAATCAAGCAAAATATAACAATATGAGAACCTTGAAATAACACATTTTTGTCCCTGATCACTTTACAGTCTTCAGGCCAAACATTGCTCCTGCTTTCACCCCATCACTGTTTAGTACAATTCAAATCCAGAGACTGATTTCTGGGCTACATTAACCACTAAAAATATGACAGAACTCAAATATAATAACTGATTTTATTCCTTCAGCCAGCAAGTCCATACAAGACTTGTCCTGAATAAGCCACAGATAATATCTACAGGTATATGAAGCAATGATCCTGTCTCTCTAAACCTGCAGTGTTTGAAAATATTTGCTTTCTTATGAATAAACAGAACCTGGAGAGTTAAGATGGGAATCCCCCCCACACAAAAAGAAAATCTAAATGTTTAAGATTGGGACACTATTTGTAATTAATTATAGTTTAATTAAAACTGTCCCAGCCATAAGATGAACAGTGCCTTGATTATGTGTTTGGCAGTATTTGTTTAGTTGGAAATCCCATCAGCCAACGATAAAATTAAAGAATATTTTGGTAGTAAAAGATTAATGTAGGCAGCATGTATGTACACAAACCTTTTAGATAAAAAGAAGTGCAGAATTACCACCTAAGGTCAAACAATGGGATAATGACTATTACAAATGAGCTGCACAGATAATGGAAATTAATTATACAAAGCTTTTAGCAAAAATCCATACATTTGGCCAAGTAGCAAAATGCTTTAATGGTGCACAGTGAAGTTGATGATTAGTCTTTAAGAAATATCAGTTGAACATTAAAGAGACAGTGATCAGTAATTTAGGTGAGTGGTATATGAATGGTACATTTATTCTCAGGGGCTCTGTGTTGTTTATTGTACAATAAAATAAATCAATAGTCAACAGGTATATTTATTATTTCTTTATTTTAGTATTGCTGCTGTTGCTTTTAACTTTGTTATACTAATATTAATATGAATTAGACCTATTCGTAACACAAATAATATGATTAGCCTTTTATTACATTGCTTGTGGTAACATAATCAAAAAGCATTCAAATAAGATCAAGAGAAATTGATGTTATAGGACTACATGTTCTCTGCAAAGGGGCATATTTTGCTCTTTAGACAGGGAATATCTGTTTTCGGCTGCCTGTCAGTGCCACCCCCAACTTTCCCACTCTGCCTGGTGAATAGGTCAGACATTAGCTGACAAGATAAAGTGATCCGGATACAATTGATATCTTCAGTCTACGCCACAGCATTCCCTTTCAAACAGGATCATGCTGAAATTGAGGCCCGGGGTGCCAATGTCAATGCTAAAAAATGAACCAAACAGCAAACTCATTAAGTAGGAGATAAAAAAGCATGGTCATGTCATTTCACACATCTACAGAAGAACACACAATCTCTGCACTGCTGCAGCTCACACCTCCACGCGAGCTCACTCCAGTTGAGCTTGTTGCTAGGCAACAGTCATTGTGTCAATGATTAAAAAAGTTTGATTTGTGAAGTGTCAGCCAAGAGTGAAATATGCGCTGAAAAAATGATTCATGACCGCCCGTGAAATGGAAAGTTCAAAATTCTTTCAAGTCAAAGAAAAAAAAATCCTAAACATTATACACAGTATAGATTAAACAGATGAAACATCTTTTGATAAACCCATTATTATTTTTATACAAAAAGATCTCATACTTTTTCCCTCGAATATGCACTCTGTGATACGACAGGTAGCACATCATGAATCTGCAGGGAACCCGGAAATTAGAAATAGTCACTTACATTTCAAAAATGTCCAATTTCTATGAACCAGATTGCTAGAGGGAGAAAAGTGCCTAAGATTCTGCATCCCGAATTTCCTGCATCAGTCGTAATGAAGATAAAGCAAGTAGAGGTCAGTGCACAAATCAGATTTCAACAACGACATATTCATATATACAGCTGTACTAGATTGGATATGGCTGCATGCACTCTATATTCCCTCTACTGACTCACTTTAGTCCCTATTCCCAATCTAAAACTAAAATATATTATATATATATATGTAGTCTGTCTACTATGGGGTGACAGAAGGTAGGAGTGTATAAGGACAACACAGTGAGTCGTGTCAGGGTCTCAGAGACTAGGTGAGAGTGTTGCTGCAGTATGCGTGCGTGTGTGTTAGTAATATTTATGCAACTATCACAACCCAATGCAACAATAGCAAATTGTATATATTGTAAAAAAAAAAAAAAGTAATGACGATTTCAAAGCTTATGGTGTGAAAAATAGATAAAATGAAGATTGTTCTCAAATTTCAGTACAAAATGCCTGGAGGTCTGATGGAAATAGGTGAGACTGATAGATTTAGCAAATAGACTTTAAAGTAAGATGCTTTGATCATCCAGTGGTAAAAGTACATTACATTGCATTCTTCCTCTCTGCTGCTTGTGGGGATACCAAGTCATTATAATATATATTGTATATTGTTTTTTGGTTATACTGTAATAACAAACACAATGCATTAAAACTTATAAAAGAATAAATAAATTAATAAAATAATAAATTAATTTGTTTAAATAAATAATAAAAAAATACTGCATTGTCGCATAGTTAACTAAGATTATCCATTAAATATTATTATTATTGTTATTATTATTAATAGTAGTAATAGCAGTAGTAGCAGTAGCAGTATCGATAGTAGTATCAGTAGTAGCAGCGCCAACCTTTATCTCTCTCTCTCTCTCTCTCTCTCTCTCTCTCTCTCTCTCTCTGTCTCTCTGTCTCTCTATAGTATATACTATAGTAATTTATAACATTTTAATTCAGAATTATAGTAGTTGTGTGACGATCACTTAGTGAAGAAGATTAAGTACTTGCATAGAGAGATTCTTCTTAGAGGAATTGTGTGTAAGCCTTCACCCTTTCTGCTTAATTAAATGGCCAGTGGTCAGGAACTGGCAAGACTAAATAGGGAGAAAGATGAGCAAACATTTAATTAGTGTTTATGCCTTTGTGCTGGATAAAAATCGTACACATCTCAGAACAGTAATCTCCATCCCGTTTCCTGGGGATTCACTGTCCTAGAGGCTTCAGTGTCACCTGGTAACCCATATGCTTGATTAATCAGATTAGAAGCACCAAGTTAGTAGCAGAATTCGGAGAAAAGGTAAAGCTCCAGGAACAGGGTTAACGATTACAGAAAGAAGAGGGTTAACTTCTGAAGATAAATCTCAAAGCAGAGGGGATTTCAGCTTGCAAAACCTTGCATCACATCTATCCAATTAAGATATGTTTAATATGTTCTTTCTTCAGAAATAAGGGGATTTTCAGACACTCTTAAGAACTCTTGTATGGATAAAGGATACTTAGTTTTTGAAACATATTCTAGTTAGGAATGCCTTTCTAACAGGGAAAACCCATGTTGTGGGGTTCTATAATAAAGGACAAATAAAGGATACATACTGTTTTTTGTTTTGAACAAATGTTGCCCAAATGTCCTAACATCATATCAAGCAAACAAACTAAATAAGTGGCCCTGCCAGTCTATCTACCAGTTACCCAACTGAAAGAATATATATCTTTTATTAGAGCAGAAAGTCTGGCAGTCTGGACCCCAGCCAGTCTGGGTCAGCTGAGCCTTAATGACCTTTGCCTTGATAAGAATGAAAGAAAAAAAAAACTAAACTAAATCTATATAAAGGTAATGAGTGCTGATAGCAATATATCACTTGAGGATAAAGTTATTGCTGTTATTACACAGTGCCCTCTAAAAAATATTGGGTCCACAACCTTATACATACTATATTAGTTATGTGAAAGCTGATATACTGTGGTTGGATACTTTCTTTTCATGACTTTCTTCCATGAAATGTATTGAGTCCATTCTGGTCTTGGAATAGCAGCATTTAGGTCTGAAAGATGCCCAATATTTAACCTGCAGTAGGAATTTCTTTATGTCTGGTCCTAATTTAGTTTATTAATTTAACACATGCATGGATGCTTGGATACATATATACTTTATATATATTTTTTTAAGCAAATTATTTTTAAAGCAAAAGGCATTTATTGATTTAAAGATAATAGAATAATACATTGTACATGTCAAAAACAGAGAGGTGACCCCCAGAGTGAAACCCAGTGTGATTTACAGGAAATATAGGCAGTTTTTGAAAATCACTTGACCAACTAAATTAGTAGACTTGAACTAATTGACAGAGATTGAGGCTTAGTACTTAGTAGATTTAGCAAGAAATTACACACAGAAGCATAAAAAATTAATAAAACAATTAAAGGAAACTACACTCAGGTAAACACAATTAAAAAAAAAATGTCAACAGCAGGATGAGAACAGAAATTGCAAACAGAACAGAGAGCTAAAACAAAAGCAGATGGTGCTGTCAACAATTACTGATTGTTTGGAACAGAGAAAAATATATAATTTAAATTAAAAAAAAAAAAAAAAAATATATATATATATATATATATATATATATATATATATATATATATATATATATATATATATATATATATATATATATATATATATATATAAGTAAATAGATAAATAGATATAGGTTTTATATAAATAACCCTAGTTAAAAATAGATAAATAGATATAGGTTTTATATAAATAACCCTAGTTAAAAAAAAGTTGTGACACTGTGAAATGAAAGAAAAACAAAATGCAATATTTTGCAAACTCATTATTCATAACACTCAGTACTCATTAACACTATTTTATTCACAACAGAACATAGAAAACATATCAAATGTTGAAACTGAGGAAATGTACAATTATAAGAAAAAAAAATCATTTTGAATTTGACAGCTGCAACACATCTCAAAAGTTCATCATCTCATGTTTATAAAATGGAACAGTTGGAGAAACCAAAATTGTAACTAATGAGGTTAATTGACAACAGGGCTTTAAAATGAATGGGTATAAATTGAATATCTTAAAGAGGCAGAGTCTCACAGAAGTAAAGATAGGCAGAGCTTTAACAAACTGTGAAAATTTGTGGCAAAAGTTTGGTAAAGAGCGTCACATACAGTAGGTGTTTGGTCTAGTGTCCTTATAGCGTACCATATAGTAGTGCAGTTACTTAATGCAGTATTTATTGATTTATAAATGATTTATATAATGCACAACTTATTATGAGTCTGCCAGCCAAAGATCTCCATCCAACCAACTACAACACTCCTGCACCTAAACATGAAAACGAAAACCTGACCACTAAGTTGAGGGTTCTATTTGTGAATATTTACAGTAGTTATGCAGGTTTAAGAATTATGCAGCATGTTGGACCCAAGGGGGTCTTTCGCCTTGCAATAACAAATCTTATAGTATTTTTTAAATATTTAGTTATTTTCTGTAAGAGGCTTAGTCTTCAATATAATTCCATATAAATCTACTAGGATTCAAGTTTATCCCCAGTTTGAGGAATGCATAAACAACCAATGCATCTGTTTGCGAGATTTCTCACTTTCTTGGAAATGAAAGACGTGAGTCATCTACGATTATACATTCCATTTCTGTACTCTGCAGCTTAAGCTTGGCCTGCAAAATAACAAAGGTCATCCTGTGAGATCTACCTATAATGACAGACAGACAATAAGCATTGGGTTGTTCCTTCAGTTGGACAAAAGCTCTCTGGCAGATTAAGTAGAAGCCTTGCTGACCTCAAAGAAGGAGAGACAAAATAGACTTTCAGCAGTCTGTCCAGTCTCTGTGTCCTTGAGCTGTGAGACCAGTCAGAATTTTCGCATGATGCAAAATCAACCTAAAAATGGTAAGAGCTCAGGTGGGAGGATAGGCAATATCATCCAGAACATAACCTATGCCTTTATTTCATAATAAATAAAAAAAACAAGCGCTAGTATGTATTTGCTTGACAAATTTGCTTGTAAAATTAGAAATGTTAAAACAGCAACACAGCAGAACAAGTTAGTTTGACAAAGCTGGTACACTGAAGATGAAAAAGGAAAAAGCCATATATGTAAGTAACTCCTTAGATGTAAGACACTGTATATGATTCATGGCCATTGCTTGACAAAATTTGTGTATATAGCAGAAATAACTTTGGTGTAATTGAGAATAAATTACATATCAAGACTTTATAATAATCCTATACTTATAAAATACTTTATAATAATTTGCAAATGAAAAAAGGAACTATATTTAACAGACTTTACATTTTAATGGATTTGATTCTAATTACATTGTTTTGCTTATTACAAATGCTATGCTTTTTTTTCTGACAATCTTATTATTGTAAAATTGGCCTTATAGTATGACACAATTCATGAAATGTTGCTTGAGGTGAGATGTTTATGAGATTAGGTAATATTATTAGTGAGAATAATAGAATTTCAAATATGTTTCTGCAATTAAACAACATCAAAATCAAGATGGTAGGCCAAATATATGCTATTTTTGTGGAAAACCTGCTGAATGAAAGGAAAAAAGTTGTTGTGTTAAATATCAATGCATTTTATTAACATTCATGGTATTTGACAGAGTGACTTATAATTACAGTCTCATTCATACAACAGAGCAGTTGAGGGTTAAGAGTCTTGCTTAAGGGCCAAGCAGTGGCAGCTTGGTGGTGATGAAATTTGAGTATTTGAGCTAATCAACTTTAATTTTGTGCTGCCAAGAATTGTGCAATTCAGTTGTCTGAAAGCAGTGATATCATGTCATTCACTAGATTGTTGTATTTGCATGATATGTTTGGCAAAGAGAAGGGGATCTTCTTTGCCGATTGAAATGGACCACCTCGATTTAATAGGGCATATTAACTTGTATTTGACAATTTGTCAAGTGAAATTGATAGCAATGGATTTGCAAATTGATTGAGTTGTTTTTTTTATTGCATGAAATGAAACAAACTAAAAATGGTGGTATGTAGAGCTAAAAAAACATACTCATAAAAGTATTTTATTCATTGGTCAGAAACACTAAGGTAAGCTAGTGTATAATTATATAAGTTAAAACATTTCGCAACATATTTCCCCTTTTTGTTTAACACTCCAAATCTTCAAAACATTCAAATCACATTTCTACAGAATAAAAGTCACCATCTGTCCAAAATGCATGGCATGTCTTGTTCACTTCATGCCGTTGGATCGATTCAGGTGTGAATTGCTTCCTTTCTGCAAATGAACCACACTGGAGTTCTATTTGGACCTGAGTGTGATTATTGTTGTTTTCAATGGTCTGAAACTGCAAAAGAATAAACACACAAGGATTGATTCACAGGGACTAAAAACAGCAGGTGTGAACACAAACCAAGTCATGAGCCAGACTAGATTAACTGCATAGCCTTTACTGTGGCTTATATCATATGGAAAAACAGCAGTTTTAAAAGCACTAAGCCTGCAACAATCTGAGACATTAGTTGGGATAATTTCTTTATTCGTTATGAAGTTCTGACATCAAAAAGGAGGCCATTTGAGATGGAATCAGTAATGAAAGGCATTGTCAAAACTGTCAACTTCAGCAAAGGCAATGCTTTCAATGAATCATCTTTTTAAGACCCTGTGTGCGCATCACGCAACTTCTTTTTCATTCTGCTGTCAGGATACTAAGGTAAGGTGGTCAGCCACATGAGGAGAAGCAAGTCACCACTCGCAAATGTGTTTTCTGAGGAGAAATTGCTGTTAATTGTCATAGCTTGCTGATGCCAGGAAACTTTAAGGTCAGGATGTTCTTTTCAGTCATTGTGAACAAATTCAAGGATTGTAAGCACCTGCTGAAGTTGACAACTCAGGCATAGCAGTCGACACCTGCAGTTCAAGATTTATTAAAGAAATTTTCTCCTACTACATGAATAAACACATCAAAGCAACATGTCTATCAAAGAAACGGGTCGCTGGCGTGACTTGCATCGACTAAGAGAGTCTGGATGACTCCAAAAGTTACTGGGAAGTTTAAAGATTTGACCCCTGCCACTTTCAAACCCAGAGAATCGATAGCATCATTAAACCTAAAGCATCCAAGCAAAACAAATGTTTTATTGCTGCTGCCCTTCACACCAATCGCAAATGTTAGTAAATGCTTTTGAAATGCCTGTAGCCCTGTTTTCTTTGAATCGCAGTGGGATCAGTTGGAGTGTACAGAACAGACAAGCACACACCTCTCATTACGTAAATGTATTTTTTTTTTTTTATTAATGGTTTTGAAAATATACATTTTTCGTACTGCTTAAGTCACATTATAAATGGCTGACAACAACAGGAGTAGCCTTGAACTGTTTAAAACCCCTAGTATCGAACCTAAAAAGCTACAGTGCCCTCCACAATTATTGGCACCCCTGTTTAAGATGTGGTCGTGGACTTCTAAAAATTCTCCTTTTTTTTAAAACAACATAGAACCCAAATGCAAAAAAAGAGAAAAATCCAACCTTTCATTTAAGTACACAACTTTGGTGGTAAAAAAAATCATACATTTAGAAAAAAAAAAAAACTTGAAATCATGTGTCCCACAATTATTGGCACCCCTAACAATTCCTCTGAAAAATTTAATTTTTTTTTTTTTAAATATATTTTTCTGTAGTTGCTAAGGTTGGTCAGGGTATCTAGGGACTTTTAATTAGTAATTCATGATTTCCTGTGTCCCTGGGGTATAAATATGACGTGACACAGAGGCCTAATTCTCTTACCCATTTGTCAACATGGCAAAGACAAGAGAACACACCATTCAAGTAAGGCAGATGTGTGTCGACCTTCATAAGTCAGGCAATGCTACAAGAAAATAGCCACTCGCCTTAATTTGCCGGTATCTACAGTCAGAGGAATCATTAAGAAGTTTAAAACAACTGGAACAGTGACAAACAAGGCTGGAAGAGGTCCCAAGTTTATCTTGCCACAACGCACAGTGAGGAGGATGGTAAGAGAAGTAAAAAAATTTCCCAAGCTCACCGTCACAGAATTGCATCAAAGAGTGGCATCTTGGGGTCACAGAGTCTCCAAAACAACCATCAGACGCTCTCTACATGCCAACAAGCTGTTTGGGAGGCATGCAAGGAAAAAGCCTTTTCTCACTAACACTCACAAACGTAAACGCCTGGAGTTTGCTAAGCGGTACTGGGACTTCAACTGGGATCGTGTGCTTTGGTCAGATGAGACTAAGATTGAGCTTTTTGGCAACAAACACTCTAAGTGGGTCTGGCGTAAAACAAAAGATGAGTATGCCGAAAAGCACCTCATGCCCACCGTGAAGTATGGTGGAGGATCTGTGATGCTGTGGGCCTGTTTCTCTTCCAAAGGCCCTGGGAACCTTGTTAGGGTGCATGGCATTATGAACGCTTTGAAGTACCAGGATATTTTAAATAAAAACCTGATGGCCTCTGCCAGAAAGCTGAAGATGGGTCGTCATTGGGTCTTTCAGCAGGATAATGATCCAAAACATGTGGCAAAATCTACACAAAAGTGGTTCAGCAGTCACAAACTTAAGGTCCTCCCATGGCCATCTCAGTCCCCAGACCTCAACCCAATCGAAAACCTGTGGGGCGAGCTAAAGAGAAGAGTGCATAAGAGAGGACCCAGGACACTGGATGATCTAGAAAGATTGTGCAAAGAAGAATGGTCAAAAATCCCTCTCTCTGTGTTCTCCAATCTTGTGAAATGTTATAGTAGGAGATTAAGTGCTGTCTTGTTGGCAAAAGGAGGTTGTACAAAGTATTAACATCAGGGGTGCCAATAATTGTGGCACACATGATTTCAAGTGCCAATAATTGTGGAGGGCACTGTATATAGTTCATAATATACACTATATATATATATATATATATATATATATATATATATATATATATATATATATATATATATATATATATATAGTTCATAATATACAATATGATCAGGCATTTTGATTATATTATTATGATATGATATTATAACATTGATTATGATATTATAAAATTATGAGCGGTGAAGTAAATAACTGATTATATCTTCATCATGGCACCAGTTAGTGGGTGAGATATATTTGGTAACAAGTGAACATTTTGTCCTCAAAGTTGATGTGTTAGAAGCAGGAAAAATAGGCACGTGTAAGGATGTGAGCGAGTTTGACGAGGGCCAAAATGTGACGTCTAGACGACTGTCAGAGCATCTCCAAAACTGCAATTCTTGTGGGATGTTCCCAGTCTGAAATGGTCTGATCCAACAGATGAGCTCCTGTAGCTCAAATTGCTGAAGAAGTTATTTTCCTTATCTGAATTTCTGCTGTTGGACAAAAGCTCTCTGGCAGATTAAGTAGAAGCCTTGCTGACCTCAAAGAAGGAGAGACAAAATAGACTTTCAGCAGTCTGTCCAGTCTCTGTGTCCTTGAGCTGTGAGACCAGTCAGAATTTTCGCATGATGCAAAATCAACCTAAAAATGGAAAGAGCTCAGGTGGGAGGATAGGCAATATCATCCAGAACATAACCTATACCTTTATTTCATAATAAATAAAAAAACAAGCGCTAGTATGTATTTGCTTGACAAATTTGCTTGTAAAATTAGAAATGTTAAAACAGCAACACAGCAGAACAAGTTAGTTTGACAAAGCTGGTACACTGAAGATGAAAAAGGAAAAAGCCATATATGTAAGTAACTCCTTAGATGTAAGACACTGTATATGAGTGCATAAGAGAGGACCCAGGACACTGGATGATCTAGAAAGATTGTGCAAAGAAGAATGGTCAAAAATCCCTCTCTCTGTGTTCTCCAATCTTGTGAAATGTTATAGTAGGAGATTAAGTGCTGTCTTGTTGGCAAAAGGAGGTTGTACAAAGTATTAACATCAGGGGTGCCAATGATTGTGGCACACATGATTTCAAGTGCCAATAATTGTGGAGGGCACTGTATATAGTTCATAATATACACTATATATATATATAGTTCATAATATACAATATGATCAGGCATTTTGATTATATTATTATGATATGATATTATAACATTGATTATGATATTATAAAATTATGAGCGGTGAAGTAAATAACTGATTATATCTTCATCATGGCACCAGTTAGTGGGTGAGATATATTTGGTAACAAGTGAACATTTTGTCCTCAAAGTTGATGTGTTAGAAGCAGGAAAAATAGGCACGTGTAAGGATGTGAGCGAGTTTGACGAGGGCCAAAATGTGACGTCTAGACGACTGTCAGAGCATCTCCAAAACTGCAATTCTTGTGGGATGTTCCCAGTCTGAAATGGTCTGATCCAACAGACGAGCTCCTGTAGCTCAAATTGCTGAAGAAGTTATTTTCCTTATCTGAATTTCTGCTGAATTCCTGATTTAGACATTTTTTTGTTTATTATTTTGGCCTTGGCCCACCCTGAAGACAAGCCATTGTACAGCTGTGTGTATATATATGTAACTAATTACACTTGTCTTAACAATATACCAAAACCTTGTGTAGCAAACCTTTGTGTGTGTCTAGTTTGTGTTATTTTATAAAGATATCCATTCTTTTGAATTCCGAGCTAGTTGCCCTAACCCTTGACTGGGTCATAACAAAGCTGTTCATGCTCCAAGGTTCACGACTGTTTTGGCGGCAAAAGGGGGACCCAAACAAAATTAGGCAGGTGGTCATAATGTTATATATATATATATATTGTTATTTATAGCTTTATTATATTTCATGTGTGTTATCTCTTTTCTCTGGTACGTTCAGGGAAGCGCTTCCGCTCCTTGAAAGCAAACACAGAGAGAATGAGGCGGAGCTTCTTCCCGTAGGCCATTCAGAGTTTAAATCATGAAACATCCAGGATCTATTACTGGACCTTTAATCTCCATCTTTTTTCTGCACAACTTTTTTGCACTATGATACATTAATCTCTGGACTGTCACTTTAAGGACAATCACATCAATCACCTTAAATTTTTATGTTTTACTGTCATACGCATCCATGTATATACACATATTTTCATATATCTTCATATATTTTATATCTTATATCGTTTATACTTTTTATTTATCTACCTTCTTTTTTTCTTGGTATGTTTTTCCTAATGCCATTCCCTTTATATTCCATTCCATTTTACACTTGAATGCATGTCGTACTCTGTATGTATGTGACAAATAAAATTTGATTTGATTGATTATCTCTCATTAGCTTCTGTGTGCACCATAGTCAGCAGTTACTGTCCTGATGAGTGCCAGTAAGGGCTATCAGAGCACCTCATAATCAGTTTTCCTGTGATTGCACTTGCTCTACCATTACAGTTTTTTTGCTTGGTCAGGAGTACTTCTAAATACACACACCCTCATGAACAGGAACAACTTGATAACTTGCTATACACTGAAATGTGCATATGCACAGTTTATGCACCAAACTATGCATACACATGGGTGATGAATGAGACACCTGGACTAGTGCTCCTGCAACAGAATCATCCCTTACACAGTTTCAGATAGAAAGCGTTGTGGAAAAAAAAAAAAAAACAACTAATCAGCATTGCCAGGTCTTATTCTAAATAAGGAACTCATTACAGAACTTACAATAACTGGGACTGTATGGTTTTTACATTGAGCGTGGAGGTGGAGGTGGACGTGTCTTCACCATCTGATTGTGGTTTTAATGATTTGACTGCAAGCAAAAAAGTATAAAGGATTGAACAGTTGAGCTCTACATCAGAAGGATCCACAGTTGCGTTTCAGTCGTGGGTGAAACAAAGGTATTTTCAGAGTTGCTCTTTTCTTTCTACAACACAAGAAAGATGAAAGCTTTTTGCCCAAAGCGTAAGGGATACTGTATTTTTAATCATTTAGATTGCAGCTGCCTTTACTGCAATGTTGTGCATATTTTGAAAGTAAAATGCTTTGATTGGAACATGAAAAACAGAGATCATATATTGTATTTAAAGATGTGCTAAACATATCCATATTCAAAGCTCAGATTTGTCATGTAGGTCTGTTTACTCTCAATGCAAAGCATCATTAAAGTAGCCATAAACAAACATTGGTATTTTGTCTTTTTTTATTGTATCACAAAGCCAATGAGTTTATAGTCCTTGATTCTATTTACTGTATTGTACTTTCCTTTGTTTGAACCAATTTCAGTGTGACCTTTACTGAAATGTACTGAATTATCCGTTGGTCCCATTTGTATCACTCTACGTTAGATTGATCCAAGGATTATGGTAGAAACCTGTAAAGGTATTGAGAGAAATCCTGAAAAATGTGAAATTTGAAGAAATAGCAGCCACCTTGCTTTGTTGCTTGTGTTTCATGCTTGAGCCAGAGATCCAATGGCATCTTGACCTCTAGCACCTCTATTATCTTCACACTATCCCCACAGGGATTTAAGAAGAATCCAGAAGATCTGACAGAGATGCTTTGCTAATGGTCTGTAGTTTGTTCCCTCTATGTGAGGAGGTAGGGTTTTCACCTTGCAGAATTAAGCCCCGAAGCCAAACTGTGAGTCAGAAAGAGCCAAATGACTCAGCTTTTAAGGCAGAGGGTTCATGTCACCATTAGCAAAATATTCATGACCTTTATCAAATCCACTGGAGAGTAGCCTTGCCTAAGCTTAATAATCACTGCTATTGTCTGACATTTGCATTCCTCATGAGTGGCCAATACTATGGTCAGGTGGTTAAAAAACTGTTACAGGCTGTTAAGCTTGAATCTTGAAAAATCTTGGAAAAAAAAAAGATTATTGTGCCCAACCTACTGTACAGTATACTACTCCAGTGAAGGGTGTTTGAGGAATTTACAATAATATCAAAATGAATATATTTGATGTGTAAATGGGAGGAACATTCAAAATCACCAAAAGACTGAATAACTGTCAGTGAGTGAAGGTCCAGAGCGTCAGTAATCTTTCAGCCATGGGCACGTTTCAGTGAAAGATTTGAGAGCAGTCTGGCATTTCCCAACCTGCTGTGAGCCAAATAATGACAGCTACAGTATTACATGCATTCGTATTACTCATACCACTATATATTACATTTCCAAATATGGCATTGGAAAAGACAGCAGTAATGAAATATTTTCATGCCATTGCAGTTTTTTAAATTGAACTGGGACAACAGATTACACATACTATATGTAGTCATAAAATCCATATACTATATGGTCATTTGGTCATTCTGTAAATGCGTGAGTGTTTTTGGGGGTGGGGATCAGAAGGCTGTGCATAAACATTAAAATCTGTAGTTTGTTTGTTTATAATTAGTCTATTTTTTGTTTGTCTGAGTACCGAACTTTGTAATATTTCGGTACTCAGATATACACTAAATAGACAAAACCATAAGCATAACCATAAAACAATAACTATAAGATTTGTATTACCTTTGTATAGCCTATGTTTTTTAGTACGATGTTCCCCTACCTTTTGGAGTGTGCAGATTTGTGCTCATTCATCCACAAGGGCGTTTTTTAAAGTCAGGTACTGATGTAGGTGAGTTGAGGAGGTCTGGGGTGTAGTCAGTGTTCCAGTTCATCCTGAAGCTGTGCAATAGGGATGAGGTCAGAGTTCTATAGCAGGCACCTCAAGATCTTCCACTCCAACCAATGTAAAGCGTATCTTCATATAGCTCGGTTTGTGCAGAGGGGCATTGCCATGCTGGTACAGATTTGAGTGTCCAAGTTCAAATGAAGTAAAATGTCACCACATCCAGAAACCTTCGCCACAATTGTGTGCCTCCAACTTTGCGGTGACAGTTTGGGCAAAAAACACATATGGCTGGAAAAGTCAAGTGTCCCAATACCTCTGTCCATATAAGTGATAATTACAATTCTAAAGAATGAAAGCTTTACTGTATAATTAGATTATTTTCAAGATTCAATTCTTGCAACCACAATAAATTCATAGAAACAACTGCAAAAAATACGTGTTTTTATTTATTTATTTTTATTCAAAAACTTTCAAAATATGTTTCAAGTTCAAGAAAGTTTAAGCTTAAACACAATGCAAAGCATCATATACAGACGGATAAAATACATTTTATATACTGCAGACGAGCCATGTCGGGGATTACATATGTACAATATGTAAACATGTATATACATTTCTTTTATACATTTACAAAAAAAAAGCTTTGTTTCTATTTTCTCTTTGTATATAGATATTTGTATATTCCCCACTAGCATTTGTACTACAATAATGAAAAACATTTACATATCTGTCAATCAATTTTTCTCTTTTTATATTACAAATGTGTTTCCATAAAAATATATCTCTGTACAAAATATTTTTTTTTTTCATTTATTTGTTCTCCTTTTTTTTTTTTTAACCTTGCGTAATTCACAGCAGGCCTTTCCATTCGAGTCCATGATGTTTTACTTTTCTTACACTTGCTTTGCAACATAACCCTTTTGGTCAAAGAGCATAGAACTGCAGTCTGACTGTTGTTCCTTGAGGCTTTGGCTAGACAAAGCAGTAAGTCACTCAAAGTTGGGCACTTCTCTCTTGCAGAGCGGAGAGGAATGCATCGCTAGATTGGGTTCCTTTTTTTAATAAACACAAAAACAACAGAAAACAAATAAAAGTTAAATAACATTACAAATTATAAGTATGATGAAGGTATGTACTAAATATATGATGTATCTCAATAATTTAGTTCAGTGACCTTTTTAAAATGAAATCGTCTGTACATGTACTCAGGGGGAAAAAAAATAATATTCCATTATGTGAAATTTAATGTAAAGAGTTTAGGCTGTTATTTGTTTTGTTCTTTTCCATGTCCTTTTTTTTTCTTCAGGTATTATGGACATTATGAAGGGGATCCATTACAGGCAACAAAAAACAGTTACATTTAATTTAGCATGACTATTTCCATATTTAAGTCAACCTTTTTTTGTCCACATGAGGCAATAGACTGAGATTCATAAGTGAGCCATGAAGATTAGTCACAACCAGGGGTGAAATATCCATGGGATCCAAGGTATTAACTCATGAATATGTACTTTATATTAATGCTAATGCTAATACTGCCAAATTAATAAAAGAGCGACCAACCCATACAGCTTTAACAACAATAATTAGTGTTTGACTCACACTCAAATATGGGTGTATCTTGGAAACGAAGCACATCCCTTTTCAGTTCACCAGCAGAGCCAAGCAAACCTGCTTCTAAGTGATAAACATGAGTCAGCGCCATCGCTGATGAGAAATATGTGGCATGACCATGACTTCAAACCCTCACTGCCTCGCTTTCATTTCTCCAGAGCAAAGAACAGCTACAATCATTTTATAGAACCTTAAATGATCAACAGGGAAGCTATTTGGCAAAAAGGCATCAATTAATTTACTCCAGATGAATAGATTTTTATTTGCTAGGTGCATTTAATAAGTCAAAGTAGTATAGTACCCTGGCAAATGAGCACCATTCGTTTATTTTTTCTACTTTTCCTAATAAAAAATACTACAACAGCAGGAAAGACTTACAAATACAGCAATTATACATGATAGCATTTTTTTGTATTTTTTTGTTGCAAGAATCCCTCAAGTCTTATGATCGCAAACTATTGAGAATAAGTGCAAATGTCTTTAAAACATGGAATTTGTCTCCTTTTCGGTTTTATCATGTTTTATATTCTTCCTTGGGCTTAGAATAACACAAAGGCTACACTCGCAGTCAAAAATACTTTTGAAAGATGAACCGTTGACTTTGGAATTCTTCCCAGCTTTTTTTTTTTTTTTAACACACCCTTGTACATTATCGACCTGGCAAATAGGGAACTAAGGAACGAGTAAATGTTCTGTGAGTCAAATACAACACAGAGAGGTACCATGAGGCACATGGTGCTAGAACTATATAAGAAAAAAAACCTCAAGAAACTTCAGAGGTTATCAGAATTTTTGTAAACCGTTTTTTTTTTTTTTTTTATATAGTTTTGCAACAAAGAAAAAATGTGATAAAAGAAAAGAAGGGTTAAAAAATCAAACAGAAAAACAAGCAAAAAAAAAAACTTTCTGCCTCGGGTTCTGTTGAGAAAATAATCAGTGATAAAGCGAACGTGTTTTCATGGGACTTCATAGCAGTAATTTTGTCCAACCTCTAACTCTAAAGCAATAACTCACTAAAAGCCTTTTAGTCATTTTCTATCCTTTTAATACAACTGCCACTGCATGACTATCAGTAAGTGCCTGAATTTTGGGATGGTAAATAAATGATTGTGGACACACAATAATAAATCTAAAATATATGATGTGCAGGGAGCAGAGTATAAGTGAGCAGCCATTTCCTCTGATAAAGCAATTTGTAATGAAATCATAGTGGGAGAAAAAAAAAAACAAGAAGTGAATGCCAATTGGTTTAAAACAACTATTTTGCCTGTGGAATCACAAGGGAAATACAATCTTTTTTGTGTTTTTTTCCCCCCATCAACAGGCACTGGCTGATCTATTCATGTAGCTGAGATAATTTATAGATTAAAAAAAAAGGAATACAATTGTAAAAGTAATTACTGAACAAGAGATAAAATAGAGCAAAGAGACAGTATAGGGATTCTTTGCAGAAGGTATTTTCCTTAGCAAATAATAGCAGGGATTTTGTTGGCCTAAAGGAAGCAATTGATTTTTTTTTTAGAGTTTATATGCAGAAATAATTTTTTTTTTAAATAAATAAAAAAAATTATGATTAAGGGCAAAGAGACATGCTATTCAGAAATCCATCTCAGTAGTATTTGGAAAACTAAATATGCTTGATGAAGCAGGACAATAAAATGAACTCAAGATGATCAGATCTCTTTTCAGGTCTCAAGTATAACCTTGAAGCCTCACCAAGCACACCTAATATATAAGCACACACAAAACACTGGAGTGTCCTAACCATCCACTCAATGAGGGGAAAAAAAAACAACATCACTGACTTCCCTTGATTTTTTTAATTGTATTACTTCTTTCTCTGGCTCTCCTACACAATGCATTTTAAAATGACCTAAACTCTTTCATTTATTCATCTTCACTAAGTGCTTTATCCTGGGTGGGTCACAGTGGATCCAGAACCTGGATCATTGCACATGAGGCTGAAATGTATATTCTGGAATAGACGATACAATGTGCACACATTCGGATATGTCCATATCATTATTTTCTGGAGAAAAATATCAAGAAAAAAAAATGAACGTTCTAATGAGAAAGGAACACTTTGCTGTGAACAATGCAAATTTCTTGCTTGTTCCCTTGACCAAAAAAAAGAAAAAGTGCAGAACTCCCCTGCCGGGCGATCAGAGTTTGCCTTGACATTGCATTCTTGCTACAGTGTAAGGCATTGAGACATACAGGAATCGACCGACTCTGCACTTTAGGTAACCTTTCCAAAAAGAAAGTAAAGATATTTAAATAACGGATGTCACAGCCCTCTAAAAGACTTCATCCCACTGATATACAAAGTTAAAGAACCATGCTATTGCACACCAGCTCTGCAGTTCCTTCGACCTGAGCATTCAGAGCATGCCTTCATTTTCAAAATCTTAGTGAATGGAACTGCACTGTAATGACAGATGACGGGGGTAAAAAGGCTCCTGCCCCATGTAGGAATGTAGATACTCTCCAAAGTCTTGAATGTGCATTACATTTTCATCTGTAGATGCCGGAGCGACAACAACAACAACAACAAAAAAAAAGATGGATTGCCTAAAGCCTGCTTTCCTTTCATATTTTCTCCCTCCATCGTTCTCCCGCAATGTTCTCCTCAGGGGCATGTGCAGCCTGTCCAATCTCAGCCAGGCGGGCGAAATGCTACGAAGAAGAGAACACTCCATCCTCTGGGTTGGAACAAGTAGAGAAAGGTGCTAATGATAGAATCCTTGTCTTCTAATAAGCCTCAAAATCTCATTCCACTTCAATTCAGGGCTCTGTGGCTTCAGGTGAAAATTTCACAGGAATCGATAGTGAAAGTGGCAGCCAGAGAGATCCAGTAATGCGAACAAAGTCTGCACTTATCCACAATCTCGCAGCTTCAGTGCGCAAGAAAGAAAAGAAGAAGAAGGGAAGAAAAAAAACCAACCAAAATGTATTCAATGGAGAAAATGTAGAAAACAAAATGAAGCTCTCTGACTGTCCAGGGTGTTCTTCTCACTGGTTTTTGCAAGACTCTTCCCAAATCCCTGTTCACTCAGAAGAAACAGCGCACGTCAGCCTCTGGCTACTGAGACCCTCATCACACTCTACGTCTCGTTCTCTTGTTTTGTTCAGTGAGTGACAGAATCGCAAGCATCCTCTCTGCCGTGCCAAAGTTTCGTGAAAGCTCTCCGGCAGAAAAAACTAAAGAGAAACAGCAGACATATAAGAACAGAGAGAGCGAGTTTGGGAGAATAGACACGGCTGTGTTTGTCACGTGTGTGTTTTTCTTGTTCGGAAATTTTCCTGCTTCTTAAATCAGGGTGTGATCTCTTTTTTGACTATAATTGTTAGAATCTTTTTAGTAAAGGAAAAATAGGCTTCCATTCTTGTTTGTCAGCCCACCCACACAGCCTGTTCCTGCTTGCGGGGGCACTTGAGTGGGCAGGGGAGAAAATACGATGTCAACCTGTCAAACAAAGAAAATGCATATGTAAAGAAGAGAAGGCCAGAGGTGAAATAAAAAAAAAAAGAGAGATGAACTAAATTTCAGGAAGAGAAAGCCAGAGTGTGATTAAGAAATAAAAGATGAAAAGGTGTGGTGTCAGGTAAGGAATGAACTGTGACAGGACACAATGTTACAGGAGAAAATATACAACAATATGGTGCCAAAATGCGACCTGCGAAACAAAGGTACAGTTGCTTACTAAAGGTTAATAATTTTCCTAATATCTAGACATCAAGGAGTGATTTTCAATTAAATTATTGTATTTATTACACATGCTTTTTAATGGTCTATAGCTACATTTAATTTGGTGCACAACTTTGTCTCTTTTTTTTGTAACTTATGTTATAGCAACTACAAAAGTTTTTTTTTTTTTTTTTGAGTGAATAATGCATTGAACGCGACTTGTCATTTGGAACACCATTACAAAGCACTGACACTGGAGACTCCTTCCATAAATGTTCTTTAAAAATGTCCTCAGAGAAACCATCACCATAGCAACTATTTGCATTTCCTGGAAAAAAAAAGGCTATTTTTTATGTTTATTAGATGATCTCATATTAGAGCTGACACTACTTCTTACACACACTATCAATTCCAAATTATATTTAAATCAAACGTATGTTTTCTGTAGGTGTAGCAGTCAATAAAATGGTAAATGAAAGTTTTCAGCATGAACACTGAAAATATTTTGTGGTTGGAAATGCAGTGCACATGTTGGGGGGGGGATCAGAAGCACAGATGTGACTGGCGCAAGCATTCAAAGCCCAGTTTCACCATTGGAACTAAAATGCCACAGCAAGTTATACTGCTGAGACTGTTGTAAAGAAAATGAATCTACACCTTCAGTCAGATTTTAGACTACAACAGTGCTGCAGTGTAATAGGAGATAGAAACAAATGTAAAATGTATTTATGGCCAAAAACTTCAAACCTTAACAAAAGTAGAGATGTACAAAATCTAAAAATATCATTGAAAAACACTTTAGGTTCATATTGTACTTTAAAACTCATAAGAGCATTTTCTTTTCATTTCGTCCAATAGGAAACCCTTTGGTTACAATACAAAGTTATTCCATGCTTTTGAAATTCGCTGGCTGTAACTTTTTAACTTTAACCCCTCTTACCCTACACAGTGTAATAAGTACACAGTGAAGAGGCAGTTTGGGAAATAATGGTAGTAAGCTTCAGAAAAACAGCACGACTGAATAATGCCAAGTGAGCAAAGGAATTGTTCCTGTGCTTTTCCCTCGAGGCTCTTTCATCAAACCGCATACTACAGTGTTGTTTTTTGATGCCATTAAACTCAAGGGCCTTCGCAAAATGAAGTCCACTGGATATAAAAAAGAGGCCTCAGGTGTGCGCTCAGATGATGGTGCAAGACAAAACTGTACATTAAATAAACCCCCCTTACAGTGCAACACTTTTTTTTTTAAATTTGATATATCCGCAACTATTATAAGTGTAAATATTAATTTTAATATTATGAATATTTGATACTGATACCAAAGGGAATAACCGCCCTACCTAATTATTACCTAAACAATTGTTAATAGTTTTATACAATTGTGGCAATTTATCTCTGTTCATGGCATCGAAAATATGTGTATGCAGTAATCCTTCATTTATCGCAGTGATTAGTTTTCAAAACCGCCCGCGATAAACGAAAAACCACATTTTATGTATACAGTAATCTACTGTATTAACATTTCTCTTCATTTTATAATTAATAATTTTATTTTTATTAATACATTTCATTATTTTAACATAAAACTATACGTTTTTTGGTCTATTGCGCTATCGGCGAGAGACCGGGAAACTCAGCTGAACAAATTAGTTATGTGGCAAATGCGATTCCACGATAAAACGGGGGGAATGAGATTCGAACCACGGTAAAGTGGGGGATTAAATATAGTCAGCTATGGTCATTATGATGTACTCACATTGGCCATCTTCATTCTCGTTAATGATGGTTGATCAGGTTACTTGAATTGTTGGAAGAGGCTGAAATGCTGCAGAGATGCAGCCTGATTTGCTTTCATAATAAATTGTATATTCCAATATCTCTATCGTTTTATTTTTTGGTCATTACTGCTGCAACATATGCATATGTCACATTGGATATCTTGTGGTACTGGATGTAGGTATATAATTTTTTTTTTACATATATTAATTGAATACATACTCAATGAGCACACTATTAGACCAATGCCTGATACCAGTGACAATAGAAATGTACCTCAACATTTACATATCTGTTCTACTCCACAACAGATGCCTCGCTGAATTAGACCATCTCTTCAATTTAAAAACAATACAGCTGTTAAATGTATTTTTTAACAATTTGTATTTTGCTATAAATTATAGACAAAACAGTCTTCATCATTAGTTTTGTTTATTCCTAGTAAATTAGTGTGTACATATCGCCCCTGTCTTAGCTGATAATACTTAAAAGTAGTTGTGAATATAAAACCGTTAACCATTAAAAGCAAACAGTTTATATGGCAAGAAATTAAAAAAAAAATAAATAAGAATCTAAGCCCTTTCCTTAACATGAATTTACAAATATTAATAATTAATAAAGGTTAACCCACACTATATGGAC
This sequence comes from Silurus meridionalis, assembly GCF_014805685.1. Lineage (NCBI taxonomy): Eukaryota > Metazoa > Chordata > Actinopteri > Siluriformes > Siluridae > Silurus > Silurus meridionalis. The sequence continues at coordinate 13,097,822 of NC_060905.1, read as the reverse complement.
GAAAGTTTGCGCAGACCTGCCCTTAAGATTGTGATTTTAAAACATCCCATTTCACATTTATTCCCCAACTACTGTGATTAAAAAAAATCCATTCTTCTGAGATTTGTGCTTATTCAGCCATAAGGGCATTGGTAAAGTCAGGTACTGATGTAGGGTGAGGAGGTCTAGGGTGCAGTCAGGGTTCATATTCCTCCCCAAAGCACTTGGTAGGTTTGAAGTCAGAGCTTTGCATAAGGCTACTCAAGATCTTTTTCACTTCAACCCATGTAAACCATATTTTCATGGAGCTGGGTTTGCGCACACATGCATTGTCATGCTGGAACAATTTTGAGTTCAAAATGTAATGCTACCACATCCAAACACATCCTGTATAATTGTGTGCCTCCAACTTTGTTTTAAAAGAAAAGCCACATATGGCTGGAAAAAATACTTTTGTCCATATAGTGAATTAATAAATGTTAATTGGAAAGTATAGTGAATGGTATTTTCATAAAACATTCATTATTTACTTTGGAAAAGGCTGTTAACATCATACAACTTTCAAATAGACTCTTGGAAAAAACGGAAATACGATTTTCTGAAATAAATATGTATCTTCTAATATACAGTAGTTTTTATTGCTTGCATTCTATAGCTCCTATGCTGAGGTTTTTAAGGGCATTTTAGAATCCCCTGTTTTTCTAAAATATTGGCCTTTTCAGAATATCCGGTTTGTTTGTTTTTTTAAACATGTGCTTTTTTATATATACTGACATGTTATTTAGAAGTAGTCTAATAATGAGGCTCAGTAAATATTCATAGAATATTCATTCTTTAGAGCATGTAGAATTTAATATTTTGAATATAAAAAAATTTGTATTCATTTACTTTGTTTATAAAACTGTAAAACAGGAACCTATAGTGTATTGTTGTGTTGGTGCTTGACCGCTTACCTGTGGAAAAAGCAGTGGCTATACGGCTGTGCAGACTGTGCTGACTGTGAATTCAGACTCATTAGCCATGATGTCTGTGGGCTGAATATTACGGTCATACATGGGGTTTTCAAATGTTGCTCTTCCATTGGTGTTTTCGTGGCCAGCGTAGCCATTGAAGGGTACTTTGGGTCTTTTCCTGGTGATGAGACAAAGCCATAATCAGAAAACTGAAACAGTTCTGACTGAAAGCATTGCTGTTAATGATGAGACAAATACACAGTGTGAAACTGTAACAGCATTAAAGTGCATGTATCTCAATAATACAATAACAAATGTTGCACACAATGTGTTCTGTACTGTTTAACTAAATACAGCACATGATGTTCCCTGTAACAGTGAAAAGACTTACCTGTGTTTGTAGAGGTACAGAGCAAATCCTGCTATAATCATGGCTATAAAAGGCACTAAAATGGCTGCTGCCACTGAACTGCTGTTAGAGGCAAAATAGCTGGGGTTCTCTCCATTTGGGTCCAGTCCCTCTGCAGGATAGACAAATGAAAGCAACTTGTAAACACAATAAAGTACATTAATAATACTTTAAAAGACACAGCTATAAAATAACAAACACATTTATTTCTCCTGGCAAGACAGCTGATAAACTGGTCCATGTCCAATTCCACTTTACGGCTCAACGAAGAATCCATTATTTATGGCTGATATTATTTCACACTTCGCAGGTTTATCACGCAAGTGGAAAACTCCATGACGGAGTGTGTATTTAATCGAAATGTAATTAGATTACGAACAAAACCAAACAAATACAGCAAGGAGGTGTTTTGATCGAACTCGAGAGACAGGTGCGCTTTTGGGAGGCGTTATATTTTATCATCCGAAACAAGGCTTTTTAATTACTGCTATGAAGTTGCAATGAAGATGAAGTCATTCGCCATTCATTTTTCAATTAAGACCACTGTGCATCCCTGAACAACTAGAGAGCAACAATGCACCTGTTCATCAGCTAATGCCAAAAATCCTGCCAGTAAAGTAAAGTCACGAGGAACGAGTAGAGGGTCTGATTATCTTATTCAATTACCTAATAAGGTTGGCTAATCAAACCACAGACAGACTCAGTCCACTCATTTATAATAATTAATGTTTTGTTTGTAAAGCATGTTTAGTGTTCTGCTTATTGTTTTTTGGCTATAAAGTTTAATGAGTGTAGGGCTCAGTGTATAAATGAGTGATTAGAAATCATTAATTATGCTAAAATTTACAAAGTACTGTTTGCTTTGCCCTCAACTTGTCAAGCCCTGCTCTGATGAATAGGTCACGTTGTAGCCACACACGTTTTAGTGTAATTATCCGACTCTGCTTTTGCCTCCACCTATAGTGAATCACTTTAGATATTCGTAACAAGGTCCTGTGAAGAAGCAGCCCTGGTGGTACCTGATTACGCAGTGAAAAAGTCATCCATTCACAAGTTCAATTTCAACTGTCATTGTAAGTCGAAGCCAAAAAAACTTCATCACAGTTAAAAAAAAAAAAAAAACCCTACAATGTTTTTTTTATTATTTACCATTCATTTAGACACACATACAGTCAGCAGTTAACAGCCATCTGGACAGGACGGACTCTCTGTAGCTACTGTATGTTAATTTAATATTGCCGTCTCTGCACATAAGGGATAATTAATCTTTTTGTATAAATCACAAAGCTATGCATTTCTGTCACAATAAAAATTCCAACTGTACTACATACAATGCATTTCACTTAATTGAGTATCATTAGTAGGTAAGAACTTTTCAGTCTTAGTACTGAAAGGGAAACAAAATTAATTTTATATACATAAAATGTGTGTATATGTATGTGTGTATATAGATAGATAGATAGATAGATAGATAGATAGATAGATAGATAGATAGATAGATAGATAGATAGATAGATAGATAGATAGATAGATAGATAGATAGATAGACAGATAGATAGATAGATAACTTTCAGGAACTCGAGCTGCGTCAACAACCAGGACAGAGGGGCCAGAAGTGGCAATGAGATCAAGGTTATAAAACCTGACAAAGGTCAGCAGGGTGGACCAGCCTGCATTGTTAAAGATTTCATGGAGAGAGACTCCAGCAGACCAAGCGTTAGAGGCTGCCACACTCCGGGTTGAGTGCACTCTGACCCCGAAAGGAGCGGGGCGACCAGAGAACTATTAGGATCTGCTAAGCATCTATTTGTTCGTAGGGAGGCCTCTCTTTGCAGGGACATAGCAGACAAACAGTTGTTCCGACTTCTTCCACAGGCTTGTTCTGTGGACGTATATGTCCAGTGCTCGTACCAGATGCAGCCGGTTTAGCTTTTCCTGGTCGGGGGCCTGGAAAGGAGGAGGAAAGAATGCCTAGAGCGTAACAGTTCGTGGGATGACGAGGGCACCTTAGGGATGTACCCTGTTTTAAGTTACAAAAAGGCACTGTCCATGCCTGGAGTGAACTCCAGAAATTAGGGGGCCTGAAGATCCCCTACTCTCTTAAAAGAGAAAAAGGCCAGGAGGAACACAGTCTGGACTGTAACCTGGAACCTTTAGGATGCCAATAGCTCGAAGAGGGGGCTCAGATAGAGGTTCAAACACAACAGCCAAGTCCCATGCAGTCACTCTAGGCCGCAGGTGCCGCGAAGATAACGCATCACCAGCGGGTTTCTACCCAGTGATCGCCCCCCCAGGGGTGCATGATACGCCGAAATATCGGACGCGTAGACTTCCAAGGTGGATGGAGCCAACCCTTTGGCAAACTGTTCTTGAAGGAATTCCAGCACTGAACCAACTGGGCAGTTAATTTGATCCAATTGGTGTTTATCGTACCATACACTGAACAGGCGCCATCTTGCAGCATACCACCTCCTCTTGGAGGGAGCTCTGGATTGGAGTATGGTCTCTACTACCTTGGTGGAGAAAACCGGAAGCTCGTAGCTGTACCCCCTCAGGGGTCACGGACACAGTCTCCACAGCTCTGGGTGGGGGTGAACAATTGTGCCCCCTGCCTGAGAGAGATAAAAAACCCTCTTGAGAGGAATCTTCCGGGAGGGTGTTCAAGAAAGGCTACCAGGTCCACAAACCATGGTCTGCCCGGACACCGTATGGCCACCAGAAGGAGACGGACTCCCTCCTGGCAAACTCTCTCCAGAACTCATGGGAGCAGCATAAAGGCATAATTTATAAATTCTCTCTCTCTCTCTCTCTCTCTCTCTCTCTCTCTCTCTCTCTCTCTCTATATATATATATATATATATATATATATATATATATATATAGATAGATAGATAGATAGATAGATAGATAGATAGATAGATAGATAGATAGATAGATAGATAGATAGATAGATAGATATGATAAAATGTTATTTATTTTATAAAGCACCGTTAAAAGTTCTCAAAGCACTGTCCAAGCATATAAAAAGGAAATAAAAATAAAAGTAAATAAAATGTAATTAAATAAACAACAGTGTTCAATAGCAGATTTAAAAACAATAACAGATTCATTCTGTCTAATCTCTCATTTTTAATTGCTAGTTTAAGTTTTGGTGCATAGGAAAAAAGCCTGATCACCCATAGAACTTAAACAGATAGGAGGAACAACTAAAAGACCAGAATCAGAAATCAGAGATCACGCTTTGGAGTGTATCAGTTAAAATTTGTGAGAAGTAACGAGATGCCATCCCATGTAGGGCCTTATGGGTCAGCGTAAGAATTTTTAAATCAATCAAACCCAAAAGGGAGCCAATGCAATGACACCAAAACCAGGAAAATATGCTCACCGGTCTGGTCTTTGTCAGAAAAAGTGTAAAAACCTCTTAATAATTCACCTATAATTTACAGGATAGTATGGAGTTTTTACTAACATGTCAGCTGATCAAGTGAAACAGCATTTACAGTGTATTTCTTGTGGTTGTTTGTACTCATCATTTTAAAAATAGGTAAAATATGACAAATCTTTCAGATGTGCACACACACAGGCAATAAAAATGCTGACATCAACGCTTTTGGATAGTGTAAATTACAATATACTATATATATGCGAAATAATATTTATATAAAAAAAAACATTTCCAACAGAATGAAATAAATAGAATTGGAAGGGAATAATGAAATAAAACATGAATTGCTACCTAGCCCCTGAACGTATAAAGGTTTACTGTTGTGCAACAAAACACATACCGAGCCTCTGAAGGCCGAACTGGCCAAATCCTTTCCCTCGAACAAATCCTTGATACACAAAGGAGTTTGATGAAGGCATATATGACACCTGTGACAAGAAGAGAACAAACAATTAAAGACCTCACATTAGAAAGTCAATACATTTTCAAAATGTCAACAATGAATTGTTGAAAGGTAAGACGTGTCAGCTGCACCATGTACCTTTTACACTTGACATTTAGTTTTAAACCATTCCTCAATCTAGAGAAGAAAATGCTCATACAGTCAGGCATACACACACACACACACACACACACACACACACACACACACACACACACATACCCACTTCTCATGACCTACGCTTTTAATTACATTTTCCCAGCTGCTTGTCTCCGGTGCATTTGTGGGGAGGAGGGTAAGGGGTAGCCCAGACGTCTGGCCCTGATTACTCTGCAATGATTTAACTGACATTTTAATTAAAAGAAGAGGGAAAAAAACTTTCTCAGCTTTTCTAAACCCAGGAGTAATGGCATGTATGTGAAGTACTCAGTATGGCTTCAGATATGAGCTGCTGCTTCTGCTGTTCTCTGTGTTTGTGTGCATGTGTTGGTGTTCAGGTAAAAAGAGAGTCTATTAGAAAGCAGACTAGGGATAAAGACTTCTAACTTTCCATTCTTACCCTCAACAGTTATAAGACTAAAATAATAATTATTCCTACTTTAACAATTCTTTTCAAAATCAGAGGTGGACAAATCATTAGCTGGGGTTCCCAAAATAAGCAAAATACACGTCCAGGTTATAAGACAGACAAATGGAACCTTAGCTCTATGAAAATATGGTTTTAATGGGTTGTTGTGGAAGATCTTGAATGGCCTGCTATAAAACCCTGACCTCAACCGTATTGAACACCTTTAGGATGAATTGGAACGCTGACTGTACCCCAGGTCTCCTCACCCTACATCAGTACCTGACTTTACTAACACCCTTGTGGCAGAATGAGCCCAAATCTTTACAAACACACTCCAACATTTAGTAAAACCTCCTCCTAGAAGAGTGGAGGTTTTTATAAAAACAAATTGGGACTAAATGTGGAATGGGCAAAAAGCACATTTTATTTATGAACACCAAAAAAGTGCATACTTGTTGACATCAAAACCCTGTATGCATTTTCCCTACAATGTATATCTTGCGTATGGTTTAAAAAGGCATCATATCAAAAATCTTTTGCTGTACAGGTTTGAGAGACTGAAGCTCCATGCTGAACTCTGTAACACTGCTAAATGTACATGTGTCAGTTTTACTCTGCACTGATTCCCTCTTCTATACCCTGGTCTCTGGCTGCCTAGGATGCTGAAATTCTGTTCTTATAGATATCCAACTATAGATCCATTCACAAGCTTTAAATTGTCCTAAAATTGCTTTTCACCAACACCTGATCCTGACCTAGTATTACAAACTAAACATCCAAATCCTTTCTTTGAAAATCCACCTTTTCACTTATCTCTTAAAGCTTTCAGCATCCTTGCTGCATTCTGTCTTTCTAACTTCTCTGTTCTCACCAACCTCTTTACATCCTTAGATCTTTCTTTTATGTCCTGCTTTTGCATCCAGCTGAAACGCATTTTCGGTGGATGCTCTTCAACTTATGCAACTCCTTACATATAAAGTCAGGCTGCTGCACTACACTCTCTTCTTTGATGTACAGAACCTAATACTTTGGTTCTCCTTTGCATTTCTCTTGCTCTCTTGTTCATGGTGTAAAATGTATGCTGTTGTAGTGAAGAGTACGTTGTAGGGAAATGTATGCTGTTGTAGTGAAGAGTATGTTGTAGGGAAATGTATGCTGTTGTAAGCAGTGAAATTGTTTTTAGATTTTAGTTAACCCTGATGGAATAGATATAAGTGGCATAGAAATTTATGTGAAGTCATTAATGGGTAATTTATTATTTGTAATATTGTAATATTGGCAGCAAGAGAATATAAATTCCTGATTTATTTATGTATATATTTATATATTTATTTATTGTTGTTGTTTTATGATTATTTTTTCATTTCTTTTCTCACAATAATTTCACAATAAAAAACATTTCTTTTACACTCTTTCACTCTTTTTTATTATTATTTTGTTTATTTAATTCATATATATATATTGGCTTTAAACATTTCTTAAACATTTCATCACTCCTCTCTATTTCAATGTATAATCTTTTATACTCTTTGATGTTTTTTTTTTTAATTAATCTATTATATAGAATATGTCAAATTCTCTCCTTTCCTATTTAGTTTGGGCATGAAAAATACCAAGTTATCACTTTAGCCAATTAATTCATTTTCCTGAGGCAACTTTATGAAAAGCTATCAGTTTACTTTTATGGCTCATTTTCAACTAAGATGCTGTTGATGATAATGATGATGATTATCTTCAAACAAGTTACAAACAGGATACATGCAGTATTACCACGGCTTTTCACAGAAAATGGAGGAGACCTCTAAAAATCATAGCCCTGATTGCTATGCTACTTTATTAAGACCTTCGTTGATCAACCTGTATACATGTGGGTGTGTCCATTTAAAGATCTGCAAAATTGTTTTTGAATCCCTTTGGATCCTGAGCAAAAGCGAAACAGATGCGCATCAGTGATGAAATGGTCAAAATTATCCTTGACATTTCAGTACAAAATCAATATCAACAGTTCCAAGTCTCACAGGAACGCTTCACAGTCTCTCTGAACATCAACCTTGAGAACTTATAGTTTCATCTGTTTAAGGCAGTCAGCAGACAGCTGTTAAAAAAAGATAGCGGAGGTGTTCTATCACTGACATGACTGAAAAATGTCTACGAAATAAAATGAGCCCCAAGGAGTTTTAGGGGTTTGTGGTTTACCAAAAGACATCTACTAAGAACTCTCTCTTAAGGTGATGCAATAACACTGCTACATCTACACAGAAAGCAATGCTGATAATTTAAACATGACATACGAACACTATGGTGTTAAAAACTTTCACCTAACAGCCCCATCATAAATCTCACATAAACCTAAGAGTGATATGCTTTTCTACCACTAATGCTTTTCACCAAAAAAATATTTTATTTTTTAAATTTTTAATGCAAGTACAAGTCCAGACCATGCCCTTAACCAAAAATTCAATATAAAGAATTGTGGGAACTAACTGGATTTCTGGGTAGCTTCTAATATGTACTTAAGACACTTATTGATAGCTGAGGTGGCTTGCTTATCATGGATAAACAATTATAAGGAACTAACTTAGAGGCAATATTCTTTAATAACTTTTATAACTTACACTTCTTTTATATAACCTTATTACCGCTTTATCTATGTAACGCTGCTTTGAGACAATGTTCATTCAATTGAATTGAATATTGCACATTGGTGGGTGTGAAAACATCATCTCATGAAGACAGAGTGAGATGGGAATTTCTAGGGAGTTAACTATGAAGAACTTCAAACATTACATTTATTTCATAAATAAGGAATAAGACATGGTACAGTGTGCAGTAATAGGTGTGATGGTGGGCCTGCAGCCCCCGCACTAAAGCCTCTACACATAACTTAGCCTGGGTGCTGAACGTCCACACTGTTCATTTTCCTGTTGTTGTGGATACAACAACAGGAGCATTAACTGGTCAAACTGCTTGTCTTGATAGCAGCAGCAGCAGATCCTTTACATCCTTGAGAAAGCAGCAAAGTATAAAAGAGTGAAGGAACTACAGCAAGTTGAATGAGTCATATCTTCAGGTGACCATTGCTTTCCAGCAGAAACTGGTGACACCGCCAAAAACAATGCTCCCTTCCATCAAGACAACATCAGACTGTACCCCAGAGGCTGAGCACACACCTGGGTACTTTGGTAACACTCACCTTTGTTTACCATGTGCCAGGCCAGGACATTTTGCTTGAAATGAATGAGATGAAAAAACACAACTTTACATGTTACTGGGAAGCCAGAAATCTTAAAATTCCTCTTTCTTGAAGACTATTATGTAGCAGGAAAACTCCCCACCACTATAAAAACTGCAATGTGAAACAAATGCACAAATTGGTGCAAGTGCACTTTAATGACACATGTAAACACAGAAACGTAGAATCGATGCAATGCGAACCGTCACGTTTCAAAATTCCACAATCGGATCAAGGGAGGATCTCTGTGAAACAAATAGCTGAGAAACCTGAGATTTGATTTACAGCCATCACTTTTGTCAAAACTCTTACAGAAAAAGTTATCAACACCTCCTGGCTAATAAGATTCAAACATTTAACAGAGCTGTGGTATAATTTTATATATTTCACTTCTTCCCAGGTCAGTGTCAGCGGGCAGTGGAACCTGCTTTATCTGTCATTTTGTCAAATTTTGTAAATGCTACTTTCATATATGTGATTTTCTTTACTGGAAAAAATCAAGTTAAAATGTAAACATTTCAATGTTGTTTCTAAAGGTGTACAGTATATACTGTAGCTTGGGTCTAAACCATATTATGCTAATTTTTGAACATTGTGCTTAGCCATTTTTTCCTCAGCCTTACACTTATGCTGGATTTCAGCATAAACCAATTCACAAGTGATGCACCAGAAAAACAAAAAATATTGGTTGTTTAATAAGTAGGCAGGAAGGACAGCAATCAGGGGGAAGTGGGAAAAGTCACAGGTTTGGATCTTGATATATCTTGTTACTCATTTTACAGCCTGTTCTGCCCTTCAACAACAACAACAACAACAACAACAAAAAAACCCCAAAAAAAACATAAGCTACTGAATAAAAGCCTTTAGTCCTTGAAAAGATAAGTGTCACTTCTCCTAAGTGTCCTCCACAAACTAACTTTTTACACATGACTAATTCTTCATCAAGGCCCAATTCTGAAAAAAAGGCAACAAAAAAAAGTGATACGTACATGTCCATCCAGTGCCCAGTTGTCGATTTTGAATTTGTTGACGAAGATTTCCACTGGCCCTCGGATCTGATAGACCTGGAGCAACAAATGGGCCTCTTCTTTCTTGTAGGTTCCTACATAGGATAAAAGGAATGATTTGATTAAAAAAAAAGCAATCTGATTTACCAATAGGGATCTATGCAATAGCCTATCTTGTCTATTTTGTGTATTTCTGAATTCCATTAGCATCCTTAATGTAGTTTATAAAGCTTAAATAAGCTTGCAGAAGGCCTGCATTGAGGCACAAGCAAATTATTTTTACATAACGTTTTTCTTATTAAAATCTTTTTCGCTAAAACGTCTGTGAATTTTGATGAGCAGCCAGCGCAGGAAGACCATGATGTGGCTAACAGCCCGTTCCGTGCTAATCACAAAGAATGAAGGTGATTGGTGGATGCGGATATCCACCCAGGTGCAGCGTTATTAGGATTATAAAATAAATGCATTTGGTTGGTAAATCAAATTCAAATGTTTATTTTATTGCCCAATAAGAATAGCTAGAATTAATATGTGGGATTTTTTTATTTAATTGGCTTTACCTTGGATTTCTAGTCAAACTTTCACCTAGAAAAAAAGTAATGCGAGGATCTCTGACATGTAAAATTCTACATGTAATTGCAAAAAAAATTGTGAAAAAATCAAACCTTAAAAGACAAACAGCAGAGTAAACAAGCTGCTTAGTAAAATCCAAAAGCTGTCCAGTTATTTTACTAAAGCTAAAGACAGAGTGGAACAGCAAGTGGACTGAGCTCATTGAGCAGGCAAAAACACGTCTTTGTCATGCCTGCCAATTTGAGGTCAGTTTGGTTGAGAGAGGACCATGAATTCATCAAAATCCGACAGCTGATTTTTCAGCAACATAAAAATCAAAAGAGTTTTTCTCTCCACAAAAGCAGAACAATTTTTTTTTTTTTAAGGTAAGCAATTTTCTTGATTGTAGAATATAACTGAACTGTCAACCATTATTCTGAATACATTTTATGTCCTGGGGATTCTACGTAAGAAAAATAGCTCTGTTAGAAAGAATGTTATAGCTAGCAATATTTATAGTTATAGGTATAGTTATAGATTTTACTATGGCCCTGCATTTAGGGTAACTATTAAATCTGTAAACAATGCTAATTCATTATTAGTAACAGGATGCTCAGAAATATGTACACATTTCCCCAAATTATGTAAAAATATTAAAGTAAGTTTAGTTTCATATTAGACAACTACAATACATTTACACTTCCAGAGTCAGCAAGAGAGTTTATAAAAAAAAAAATTCTATTAATATGCAGCTTACAATCAGAACACACCCTCAAGTATACAAGCTATTATTTCACATTCATGTTTTTCAATGCATCTCATTACCTTTAAATGTAATTTAATGATGTATGGCACACTTGATATATTGTTTTCTGTTTTTAGTTGCTGTTCATTATCAGTTTATTTAGCAGAAATAAATATTTAATAAACAATTTTTTTTAATTGCTTGTGTTATTAGTCTATTCTTTGAAAATTGGATTATTAATTTCATTTAAACAGCATATTATCTGACAATTTACTGCTCTGCATGTCTTTTTTTTTTTTAAATAAATAGACCTAATTTATTAAAACATTACTGCTGAAAGATTTTTTGTCCATTTCTATGCATTTAAGCCACGATTTGAGCTTTGCATGGAATTTAGTAGGTGGTTCCAGGCTGATTTGGTTTGATGAGCTACAGCTTTAGTAAACAGAATGTTCATTTCGGATGAATTGTGAACACATTTTGCGGTTGCGTCAGCCTGTGTTTTGCTGTACGCCTCCTGACCTACATAAACCTGCCCATCAGAGTGTGAAGCTTTTATGCATTAACTTCCCCTTCAGCTCTGATATTCAAGCAACAGGTAATAGTTTGGGAGACACACTTTGGAAGAGTGATGTTTAGGATGAGAATGTACGCACCAGCCAGATTGAGCTGCACGCCACTGTGGTCCATTAGGGTGCCATTGACCCGGTTACTGAACGGTTCAAAAGCAGTTATGCTTAGCATGGCTGGCTGCTTTTTCCCAAGGTACTCATAGGAGCCCCTCCACAGTGAGTTCCGTGCAAACACTCCACTAGGCACTGGAAGATTATGGGAGAGATAAAGAAAAAGGTAAAGGCATCTTTTTTTATTCATTTCTAATTCTAATTATTGTTGAAATAATACCTACCCTGAAGTTTAGTGTTGGGTGGCTCTTGAACGGTTCCAACAGTTTTCCCACTTGGCCTATTATCAGCTATAAGGTAACAAAGAGAGATAGAGAGAGAGAGTTACTACAGAAAACTAAATGCCTAACTACATATTTTAATGACCAGTCTGTTCATCATATCAGAGTAAACAAAATAGCAGTAAAATATTTTTTTATGCGGAAACATCACGTTAACATTAAGTGGATGAGACGGGAAAAAAAAGAATGGGTCGTAAGTCTCAAAACATGTTGATAAGTAACTTCCTGTAGGTGTGAATGAGTGTGTGACTACTGTATGGGTGTAGATTGTGGTGTGAAATAAAATGGTAAGCCATTCAGCACCCAGTGTTGCCAGGATAAATTGGATAGACCACAAAGTTGACCAAGAAAGAAATTTCAGTTTACACTAATTGGGACCTAATTATTCAGTGTGAATATGAATGTAAAATATAAATCATGATGTGTAATGTTTATGCATTTATACAGTATTCGTTATTTCCTCTCCCCTGTGAAGGTGAAGATATTTCCAATACAGGCAGGAAAGCATAAATTAGCCTTAAGACCAACACCAAAGTATACAGGATACATGCTGTCACTAAGGTTCTAAGTGCTGGTTTACCTTTACTATGTAACATTGTTAACAGTTGTATTAGCATGCCTACTGGCAGTCTAGCTTGTAAAAGAGTTGGAACAGATATTTGGTAATGCAAAATTCTTCTTTGAGCGTAAAGCTAACAGAAGGAAATAAAACTTCTACACACATTTGGTGGAGACAGAGCTTTATTAGCTGTCAGAAGCCTGAACACACACTTTATCAGCTTTCCCACAAGTACTGGTAATATTCCTCCACTGTGAAAAGCCAGCAGCTCAGTCCTCTCCTCCATCTTTATAGCTTGGCTTTAAAAACTATCAATGCCATATTTCACCCACTTACAGCTCAAGATCCATCAAAGCCATTATTTGCAGGATCTACTCCCACATCTAATGCATGCTGAAAAAGACTACTGTCTAAAAGTTTGGCATCTTTTGTTCTAATTTTCCACTTCGCAGGCGGAATTGGATCTGTTTACGTGCCGGAGAAAGGTGTAGCGCAGTCTGTTTTCCAAAACCACATTTTGCTCCTAACCTAATCAGAACCTTGCACCAGGCTTCTCAGAGCTCCTAAAGTATGGAATTCCAATGATAGTATGATGAATCGAGCTCTGTGATAGTGCCAGCTTTTTAAGATGAAACAGGTGCAAAGAGCAATTCATCAACATTAGCAAGGATGAGAGAAGTACAAAGTGCAGTAAATGTGAGCAATTACTGTAGCTATTTAACAGTAAGGCAGATGCACCTTGTGACACTGTGAATGTCCTGAAAAACAAAAAAGGTTTATATACAGGGAAATGCTGAGCAAAAACTTTTGTTTTTGAGCGATACCTGCACATAGTGGTGGCTTGCCGGTCCAGCTGCCGTCAGGTCTGCATGTGCGATGTTCAGAGCCTCCGGCTAAATAAAAGCCAGGCTGACACGTGTAGATGAGAGTGTAACCCAGGGAAGGCAGCTCTATGGCTCTAGCATCTGCCTGAGCTGGAAGTTCGGGTTGACTACAGTGATGAGCTGAGGGAAAGAATATTGGAAGTATGTGTTTGGTGAAAAATATTAGGTCGATCAATGATTAGATACATATAACAGCACAGCGTATAATGCAAATGTTCTTCCTTAATGCATTCAAATTATATTCAATATATTAAATTAAATAAATTTAGCTGAGAAAATGTTGCCTACCAATACACTCTGGTGGCATGCCACTCCAAGTGAGGTTGGGCAGGCAGGTACGAGAGATAGAACCAAGGAGCAGGTATCCCTTTCTGCAGCTATAGAACACTGTACTGCCAATCTGTGATGGAGCAAATCCAACATTTTGCTGAATAACATTATATTACAATAAGCAGGCGTATTAGTTCAGGAGAAACATATTTTTGTGTGTTACGGTACCTGGTAGCCTTGAGTGTTGTTCTGAGATCCAAACAGAGGTGTGCCAGGGTCCACACAGCTGGTGTGAGTCGGATCTAAAAATGTACCACCCCCAACATATGACCATCTTACTCATTCATAAACCTTCCAAACTAAATGCATTCAGTACATATAAAAGATCACAAACCAAGTTTGTCCAAGATTATGAAAGTCTTTAAGATATTTTTAAAATTGACAGCGCTTCAGTTAAAATCGAATCAAAGTCTAGGCTGTCCAGAAATTCACCCACTGAGGTTTGCTGGTATCTTCAGATGTAAACACATGCAAAAACTATGTCAGTTTATGCCTCAAACTTTGCCCAACCCCATACCTATACATGAAGGCTGGGTCCCACTCCAGGTTCCATCATACTGGCAATACCTCCGTGTGGAGCCGACCAGTACCAGAGGTGGAAAGCAGGAGAAGAACACAGAAGACAGGTAAGTGAATCCTCGGTCCTCACGTCTGCCCTGAGCTGGGATTCCTGGATCCCCACAGAACACAGCTGCAAAAGAGCAAAGTTGATGTTTTATATTTGTTGTTAAACATAATGTGTCTTTGTGAAGTCTTTAAAGTGTTAATACTGTCATTATGCTTTTAATTTCTATTGTATATTTACTTCTGCTACCCCAGGTATTTTTTTATCTATCTTCCTGATCATTTGTCTGTCGGTTTTCTATTACTTATATATTCTGACTGCTGGTGAGGATTTCAAAAACTAGATATTTATCACCTATTATTTCTGACTTTAATGTGGTAAAGGAACACTATTTTAAGTGAGACTTACGGAAGCATTGTGGCCTTTCACCGCTCCAGTTGCCAAAGCCCTGGCAGGTGAGAACAGTGGGAAGAGAGAGTTGATAGCCCTGGTTGCAGGTGTAGCTGATGCTGGAACCCCACTGGAAGTCAGTTCCAACCACCTGGCCATTAGGAATACTGGGTGGAGCTCCACACACAATCGCTGCAATAGAACACAGCCATCATTTGCAAATAAATCTGTATACTGTAAATCCTTTAAAACAATACAGAAGTATTTCCTCACAGCATAAATACTTTCTAAGTTAGTATTTAATAATAGAGTCCATTTAAGGTGACACAATTAATGTATTTTATTCGCATTACAGTCAATGAGATTTTTTTCCCTAGTAAAAGTTATCATTAGAAATGATAGCTACAGCTAGTTAATTTAAAAACAAGAAAACTTTTTTCAACCCCTATTAGGTAACCTGCTAATTCTCACTAAAAAAATATGTGGTTCTTCTCCAAACTGTTACCACAAAGCTGGAGGCACTCAATTGTGTAAGTTCCCCTTCAGGAACTCGAGCTGCGTCGAAACGCTATGGGAGCGTTCCCGTAGCGTTTCGAAGCAGCGTCTCGTTCCTGAAGGGGAAATGTGGTTCTTCTCCAAACTGTTACCACAAAGCTGGAGGCACTTAATTGTGTAAGATGCCTCTGGATGCGGTACAATACATTTCGCGTTCACTTGAACTTGGAAACACAAACCAATGGGCTATACATGGTGTGGTGAGGAAGATCTTGAGTGGTCTGCTATAGAGCTCTGACCTCAACCCTAACACCTTCGAGATGAATTGGAAAACTGACTGCACCCCAGGCCTCCTCACCTCACCTACATCGGTACTAACGCCCTTATGGCTGATAAACATGAATGTCCTCAAGTGCACTCCAAAATCTAGTGGAACATCTTATCAGAAGAGTGGAGGAAATTATAAGAGCAAATTGGACTAAAATCGGAATGCGATGCTCAAAAAAGCACATACCAGACTTATGACCAGGTGTCTGCAAACATTTGGCAATATAGTGTATCAACCCTCTTCTGCATATAGTACATGACCTCACAGATGCAATTGGCTAATTTAGCTGGGACTGACAGCAGAGAAAGTGTATGCTATCTTTTCCACACAAAGAACACAACAATATTTCTCTCTTGACAACCATCCTGATGATTATGGCAATATCCGGAATTTACCTAAAGATCTCCAGATGACAGGACAAACACGGTTCTGCCCCTAGCTTTTGTAGTTCTTACCTACCTACAGTACCTTCACTGTATACTGTATTAGATTAGATAGAGTACAAAGAGCTCCGGATTCCAAGCTAAACTGTACCTCTACACACAGGCTTGGTGGCATTCCAAGTGCGATCCTTCGTGCATATAAGTGTGGAGGCACGGTCAGCATCCATGGTGAAGCCAGGGGAACACTGAAAGCCGACAATGCTACCATATGTGAAGTCATTGCCCAGTCGCAGACCATTTGCAGGTACTCCAGGGTCTCCACAGTTAATAACTGAATATGAAAGAACAGAGAAAAACAACTGTTTAGAGAATTACACAATGATAATCACATATGTCTACATTCTGTTTTAAGGGTAAAATACTATGTTCATTTCTAATTATTGTATGAGCAAGTAGTCATATAATAATAATAGAACAGATGTATTCAATTTTATCAATATAAATCAAATCTCTGCATTACCTCTCAATTAATTAATTTCTTTAGAAAATTTTATCATGTGATTATACAGTGATTAAGATAGCATTTGCTATCTTTAGTCAGCTGCCACCTCTGAAAAAGTAAAAGCATAGTGCCAGCAGATATAATAGCTGCCTGTGACCTCCATTAGCTCTGAGCACAAGTTTTCTCCATTGTGTTTCAGGAGCACGCCTTTGCATGTAGGCTAATGCTAAGAGGATGGACAGGGCTAATCTAGGTCTCTTCAACACATTCATTGTAGGTTTATCTAACTGAATCATGTCCAGCGCTGGCACAATACTGAACAATGTCTCAGACACAAACATGTCCAAGTAGCACTGAAATCTCCCAGTGACCATTATGTAAACATATCAACGTGTAATAAATAAATAAATATATATATATATATATATATATATATATATATATATATATATATATATATATATATATATATATATATATAAGAGAATATATATAACATTTCTATAACATTGGCTAATTCATCACTCGTTCATCTTCAGTAACTTCTTTATTCTGGTCAGGGTCACAGGAACTCAAGGGAACCCCACCAAGAACCTTTAAGAAATCTAAGGTCATTTTCTCCCCTCCTTTTTGCCAAACCCAGACAAGCACACATGCTTCAGTTTTAATAGAAAAATGAAAATGGGTTATTTGGACTCCAGGGGAACATAAGGTTTAGCGGTGGCTGTGATGGTGATGTAAGGGCATTAGTGTAAGGACGATGGTACCTGTGCACTCGGGCGTGTCTCCAGTCCATGTGCCGTTGACGGTGCAGTGACGTGTGAGCAGGCCGGTGGAATAGTAACCCTCTCTGCATGCATATGTAATGGAGCGAGAGAAGACCAGCCCATCATGGAACTGGATCAAAGAGTTCCGAGGAGTGCCAGGATTGCCACAAGACACAACTGAGACGACCAAGAGAGAGAGAGAGTGAGAGAGAGATCTGTTCGAGGCTGTTACACTAGAAGTATATTGAAGGCAAATAAGAAGGCCATGTTGGGTTCAAGAGCATAGTGGCACGGGTGAAAGTAAGCACACAGACTCTGGTAATGAGTCAACACCCCTGGTGCCCTAAGTGTGATTAAAACTGACAGCGCTGGTGTAATGTCCTAACCTTCTAACCCTGTTCTGCAACCTCTGCCCTGCTATAACAGCTCTTCATTCATTTGGATTTTAAAAAGATGTTAAGGTTTACTAAAGGAGCACTGAACAACCGAGACCCCACTCCTGTCTAAGGCTGACTCATTTCAGTGGCCACACAGTCATTACAATGGAAAATTGCTCAGAAGATAACATGGCACAAAGCAGTAAAGCTTTGTAATTTAATTATACAGTCAACTGCAGAATTATTGGCACTTTTCATGAAAAACAAACACACACCATTATGATGTACATTCCATTAAAATCATCTTGGTTTGTCATGAGCTGGGATTTGTACTTCTTTTTATGAAGATAATATTATAAATGAAAAAATCCTTATAAGGTGCACCTGCTTCTAAAAATAAATATTGAATAAAAAGATTATGGCACCTACGTTTATATAATAAAAAAAATTTGATGCTTTTAAATGCTTTTAAAACAAAGCTCTAACAACTTTTATCTTTGAGAATCATAAAAACCTCATCCAATCATTGCTCCTGAGTGGAGCAACAGAATCCTAGCATTTCATACATGAGTAATATGTAGTTTTTGTCGTTCGTTAAAAGGGAACCAATACATTTGCAATTCACTGTAAATCAAATGCCATTTCAGACCAAGTCATTTTTACATCTGCAATCTAGTGTTATAATAATTAGTCATCATTCACATATATCACACTGTATGACATTTCAAAATATGACTGCATCTCTTTGAGCTCATGGTGGTCTTTAGAGAGCAATATAATATGTTAGATATACTATATAAATGAAACACTTCGGTTGTTACCGGCTGGTCCGTTTTGAACGTGATCCTGATGCAAATTATTGTAAGATGTTCGCACTTTGCTGAGGTTTAAATGGCCTGAGAGTCAAATCAATACAAAGCAACAAACATGCATCTCAATGTCTATGCTCTTGCATATTTGTGTGTACACACAGCCTTGAAATACTGAAAAGTAAAGAAGCAGTGAGGCATATAGTTTGCAAGATACTTTTAAAAATAATGAATTTTCAAGAGATGCCCTTTGACATTCTTTGGAATAAAGGACATAGTTAAAGCAGACAGAGGTGAGAGAATTGGTAGGTGTGTCCCCATGGGTAATTAACTTGGATATTTCTGCTCTTCGGACACCTCTTTCTGGGCAAGTACTTTACCCAGAGGGACATGAGCGGAATGGCAATGCAACAACAGAATTAATTTGGGGAGAGAGAGCGATAATCACGGACGGAGAAACAAAAAGTTCTGCAGGAAACAAGGGCTTCGATAACACGCATTGGAACTCAGTCTGCATTTTGCGGAGGGAAATGGGCCACAAGACTATAAAGCATACAACAGGAGTGTGAAACACTCCGAGTTCATTAATATAAGTCTTTATTTAACCTTCAAAAGACTTAAGGTATAATACGAGGGGAAGAAAAAGATTCTCGCTTGTTTCAGGTCTTGTTCCTTTTATTAGGGTGTGAATGGATGAAATCCATGCATCCTGCATACAGTAGCATGTATAATGCCAGATGAGTTTTCCAGACATGCAGCCCTGAGGAATACACACTTACCCTGGCACTCAGGCTGCATGCCTATCCATGTGCCATTGGCCAGGCAGGTCCGCTCTAAAGAACCACGAAGCATGTAACCAGGCTCACAGCTGAAGCGTACCACACTGCCCACAGAGAACTGCTCTCCCAAACGGATACCGTGTACCGGCACACCAGGATCTCCACATCTACCCCCTGAATCACCTGCAATGTGACACACAATTCAACACACATTTGCTTACACCACTTACAGGTGGTTATGTCTAAATGAACATACATGCACAAATACCCAGATGCTATACTTGAGGAGCGTGTCAGGTCTGAGATCCTAAACGAAATCAAGGCACTGCCCCCTTTATATGTAGTTCCCCATTCAGGATCTTTAAACTGCACCGTAACGCAGGGGCGTTCCCAAAGCCTAGTCCTAGAGACTAAGCCTAGTCCCAAAGCCTAACATAGAGACGTTTCCCATTCGGGAACTTTGAGCTGCGTTGTAACGCTTTGGGAACGCCCCTGCGTTACGACGCGGCGTCTCATTCCCTCTGGGAACTAGGGTTACATCTGTAACCTAGAGACGATAGATAGAAAGTAATGTCCTATAAAGCTCATAAGAAAAGAAAACTACTTCTGTACATGAACAACATAATGAGCTAAAATTCTAACTTGTGTTAGCTGACACACAGCTTATAGACATCTCACAGCGACAGCAGCGAATTCAACTTAAAGTCAGCAGATGTGCATTGATCAGTATACTATGGAAAAGATGTTGATTACAGTGGACATTTAGACTGCATTTTCATTCCTCTTCAGTTGCTTTATTGCCCCAGTGCGTTTAAATGACATATTTTGGGGAGAAAAAACACTACATTCACTACATAATAATACATTTATAAAAAAGCTAACTCCATCCCATAAAGTTTAAGTTTCAAATGCAAATGCATATTTTTCTCTTTATTTTGGCCTTCCGTCCACAATGTAGCTTTTTAAAAAACGATCTCCAAAGTGGATACATTTGGAAATGATAACGCATTTTTAGTCATTGCTACAACATTTTAAAGAGTCAGAAGGTAAATAAACACAAGGCAGAAATGACGCAGTTCGAAGTGTCTTACATTTTGCTCAAGCGCAGTACAGAGACGTGAGAGATTTCAGACATTCAGTGTGGGTAAGCAACTTTTAGGAAACGATTGAAAACGATAGTGTAAACACAAGGTTTTTGGACGAAAACAGCATTTTCAAATTCATTCGGATTAGTGTAGACATATCCTCAATCAGCCTGGATAGGAGGCTCTGGATCAGGTGCAATGAGTGGTTCAATATTCTAAGGTATGCTGATGTGAAAAAAATAATAAGAGATGAATCCAGGATTCATTCGGCATAACAGAAACTTCGGACAAGAAAAAGAAAAATGTCCTTCTATTCATCTGTTCATCAGATAAACGGCCCTCTCCTGAGGCATTTACAGATGTTCACGAATGCTTCATCTGTCCACCTGGTTCTGCTTCACAAACAGCCGCAAATGCTATTGAGCAAATGGAGTAAATATTTCATGGACATCTGTCGTTTGCATTTCCTTATTGGCAAACATGCGCTTTAGATTCGCTATTTATTCAGACGCAATTTGAAATTCCGTAGTAAGATGGCCACCGCGATCCCTGGGAGCGAAAAAAAAATGGCAAAGCTGCAATTTTTGAGAAATATGAATGTCATGAATTGTGACATTAACCTGTCAGGCTGGTTTTAGTGCACAGGATGAGGCTATGTGGTGGCATATCTGAGAGCCGTGTGGGGGCCATGGCTTTATAGTGCAGAAGGACAGCTCATAAGCTGACAGGCGTGTGGGGGTTCATGTAGCAGAGGATGGTAGGAGGAGATTAAAATAGGATATAGAGGGATGGTGCGCTCGGCCACCGGAGCACCATGGCGACTGATTCATGCTCTCTCTCTCTTTCATCTTTTACAGACAATTCCCTGGGCTTTTGAAACTCCTGAACTTTAAATCATATTAAGAAATTAAAAATCGAAAATGTTAGAAAATTGTAGTATTGATTAAAAAGCCATAACAAGTTACCAGTACAATGTGGAGGTGAGCCGCTCCACTGGCCGTTCAGCTGGCACACTCGGGTGGTGTTGCCTACAATGGAACGCTGGCCCATGCAGCTGTGGCGGATCACTGAGCCCACCGTTCTTCTCTCTCCCGAGATCTGTGTGTATGGGGGCATGCTGGGATGATCACACAGCACCACTGCAGCACAGGCATGTGGGAGAGAAACATAGAAAGAGGATGAATTTTGTTTCAAACAAATGTCAGAGCTGGTGCATACTGGTATCACATCATAGCATTACAAAAATAAAAAAGTCTGGTGCGGTTGTAGCGTCAACCTGAACTCATAAGAGGCATGGGAGGACAATCTGGCACAATTTTGAACTCTAAGTCTGACTGTAAATTTGTATATCTTTCAGAATGTTGAGCATGCATCTGTGCAAAAGAAAAGAAAAGTTTGATCACATTACGTCATTATTACGCCTCTTTAATTGCCTTCTTTTGGATTATACATTGACTACAATGTCATGTTTAATGATGTTTAAAGCATTGAATGGTTTCAGTTTAGAATATATTCATGATCTGCTAAAGAACTATAGCCCATCCCAAGCACTTCATTTATCTATGGTTTTTTGACTGTTACTCCACGGGGACAATCAGACACTGTAAGCTTTTCTTACACTATGTGTCCATAATATAATTCATGAATTCCCTGGAATTCCAGGTCTAAAGGTGCTTGCACACTTTATACTTAAAAAACAGTGTTACCGTCAGTTCTTAATGGTTGTTTGATGGTTCATTAGTCTTGAATGTCCCATTGTATAAATATTAACATTTACATTTAAGGCATTATCTCGCTCTTATGCAGAGTGAATTTCATTTACCTCATTCATACAACTGAGCATCTATGAGGTTAAGGACCGTGCTCAGGGCCTCAGGAGTGGCAGCTGGTTTTGGCTTTGATTTGAACTCATGACTCCAAAGTGCAATGCCTTAACCACTAAGCTACAACCTTCACCAATCATTTTTCAAGACTTATCAAATATACAATGAATTCTTTATAAATATAATTTTGCTCATGCTAGTTATAGGGTAATTGTGGTTAAAAAAAATGTTATGCTGCGAAAACATATGCTAGAAGCTCACAGAGACACTTGGGTAGCGATTGATCCCAGGTGCCATCACCCTGGCATGTCAGAGTACTAGTGCCCAGCAGGTAGTATCCTGGATTGCATGTGTAAGAAACTGTAGTCTGGAAGCTGTAGCGGTGAGGCCCGCTGGGCAAGACCTGTCTCACGCTGTTCTCCACATGCCCAGGCTCTGTGCAGTTCACAACTGAGGAGAAAAAAAAAGGAATATGATGGAGAAAAAAAGAAGATTAATTTGAATTACACCACATGCTAAGAGGATATTGATAGTAATAAGAATTAGTGTAAGATTATGCATGATGAAGTAAACCCATAACTCATATACACATATGTGAGCACAAAAATACACATAGTATAGGCTGGCGAGTGGCACGATAGAAAATGCATTTGCTGTCATAGGGAGATCACAAATCCTGACAATGTGAACGCCATCTGTGGCCAAGAGTCCAAGAGAGAAAATTTGGCAAAATAAGGAGAGATTGTAAGTAAGAGGAGTGTACAGTACTTGAGTAAAATAGAGAACTAGAGGCAGGAATTAGCTATATGTTTCTCCCTAATCAATCGTGCCCTGTGCACCCACCAGCCCCAAAGCCCCCACTTTTTGATACCAACTGCGCCTTATCAGATGGCATTGTATACCATGTCATAATCATTCTGGCATAAGAGGCTGACACTGTGGAGAATGAAGAAGAGAAGGGAGAAAAAACAAGCCCCGGCAGTGCAGCTGCCATTAAAATGCATGACAGCTATCATCAACAAGCCATTCGTCCTGCACTCGCGCACGGGCGAGGGGGCACTCGCGTCATTTCTCCTGCACTGACATGATGATGCAGACGTGTGAGAGTAGAGACAGATGGGGCCCTTTAATAGGAATATGCCCTTCTGCTGAGCAGGTAACCAGCTTACTGGGGTTCTACAGGGCAGCACCTGCTCCACTCTCCCTCGTCTGACAGTCTGGTGATTTGTTCACTACTTTTAGCTACTTTCACAAGTTCGGCTAATGCGGAAAACTACAAATCATGAGATGCGATGCAGGGGTAGGGATATTTATTTCCATTAAGTCGCTCGGTGGATAATTTACGCGAAAATGACAGGTTGTGCCATGAACATACGCAATGAAATAAATGTAGGATGTCTAAGTGAATTTGCACATACCTCAATAAACCTGACTCGTATACTGTATTCGTAAGCTTATTCAGCTGACTGGAAGATTTCTGGATATTATGCTTCCCTTTGTCATAATGCATTTCCACTACTTTACCTTAATCAGGGCCAACTGGTTAACACCGAATGAACTTTGCCTGAATGTAGCAGCTTAGTCCTGACGACATTTTATGCTTCAGACCTTAGACACTTGAATGTATGTAATTGTAATGACTGAAACAAATAAAAGTAATAATGTGAGCTACACTGGACGGAGAATAAAAGAAGGGGCGTTAAAGTCAAACTGGGTCTTTGGATTTTATAAAATAGAAGTAATTTCAAGAAATGGAAACGGCATTTATTTGTAAATATTTATACACTTATCCAGCATTGAAAGATTTGTAACTATGCCTGAAACATCCTAGGACATCTTGCTTCTCTTTGTCATCAGTGCACTTTGTCTCTTGTGCAGTTTCACAACAGGTTATGTGGCGCTTATCCAGTATCAGGCATTTCACGCACCGGAATGACTGCTGTGGTCAGGGAACCACCACAACCGGGATCATAACTGGTGGACGTACGGAGATCTTTAAAACGTTTACACAATACAAATGTCTTACTGCGGCTATGCGCCTCATTCCCGCCCTGTGCTTGATCTCTTCTGTAGATATCCGTAAATTTTTTATGCTTTCATTATCAAAAAAACTTTATGGCCCCACACTGTTCCATGCAGCACTAATACTGTTGTCTGCCATCTAGATTAACGTTCTCTATACTGTACCTCGATATGTGCGCCGCCTATCAGTAATTGGACACACTAGCCACTTACTACTTCGTGTTTTATACCGGTAACATTAAAAGTCTTGTTTTGACCTGAACGCCACTTGTATAAACCTTCATGAAATGTAAACAAACACCAAAATCTGTTTTATAGGTAAGAAAGAGACACATTTCTTTTCTTTTCACCCACAACAAAAGGTAACATATTCACACTCATTCAATTGATTTTAATTCACTTTTATTTGTTTTGTAAAATCCGAATGTAAATGAAGGTCCCTTGCCAGCCAGAGACAAAAGTGGCAATGAAAAACTCACATGCATGGGAATGATTTTTCTGTAAGGGCATACTCTGTAATAAAAATACTGGAATGAATGCCAGACAGTATTTATGATTACAGCAACATTTCCCAGATACAAATATGGAAATCGGTATGATTGGCTTTACCTACTGTTATTCCTTTGTGTAAAATTTTAATAGACACAATGCTAAAATACATATACATGTATGTAAAAAGAGTAAATAAAACTGTAGTAGGAATAGTGTGCGGTAACCGGACCTCCAAACCTCATTAGAAATTTTTATTCAGTTCAATTTTATTTGTAGAGTGTTTTCAACAAAAAAAACAAAAAACAATATTTAATTATATTTACCCCTATAAATGTATTACTATTGAGCAAGCTAGAGGCAAGTGTAGCAAGACATCCTGAGACAATATGAGAAAGAAACCTGGAGAGGCAACGGACTCAAAATAGGGAATTTTCTGACTTTTTCTTTGTCAAAATATCCAGTAACATTAAAAACCCACAAAGCTCTTTGAAAACAGTGAAGATGACAGAGCACAAGCAATTTATTATCGATGTAGTGAACTAATGTAGTAAATATGGCAAACAGAAGGAATTCAGAGGTTACCTTTCCTTTTCAAATCATCCTTGTCCCTAGTTGACACACATCGAATCATGTTTTTCATGAGTCATTTTCTGAAGAAGAGACCAAATTCTGAATAGCATCGTTATTTTAAAAAGTATGTTCTTAACCTAGAGTTTGGTCCCTTGCAATTTCAAAATGTGATAAATGCACAAATGGAAATGTGCTCACATTTTCCATTAGCTTATGCTGATCAAGGTTTATATTGGCACCAGAGATGGAATTAGAGAGAAAAGGAAAGAGAGAATGACAATTACGTGTTAAAAGACATCCAATTTATCTGTTCCTGAACACAATTGGATATTAGAATCGTTTTAGCCTCTGGCCACTGGCCATTTGAGAGAGATGGATCATTTTTTCCCCCAGCGTGGCTGTAGACTTATCAGTGTGGTTTTAAGAGGCCATTTTGAAGATGGCAGTGGCTTGGGCTGACACAAATTGGTGCTGATTAGCAGGGCTATGAGGGGCTTTCTGAATTATTGATGCAGCTCACAGCTTGTGCCTTTCTAGGCAAGCACCTCTTCACCCATTAGCTGTGATTCTGCTGCTCTCAGTGCTAATGACAGGACATGACATGATGGAAGAGAGATGGGTACAGAACACCAAACCACTCACTGAATGGGATCATGAGAAGAAAGAGGAAACACAACTTTAAAGCTTATAATTAAAAGGATAAACCTGACGAAATAAACAGTGAAGGTGGTAATCCTCTTATAAATCTGTATTTTTTTTTTACTGTTAACACCTTCCCGTCACATCAGGCTCAAACTATGGTCTTATGACAGTGTAGGTATTATAACCAGGGTAATTGTTTTTTTACCTAGTTATATAACATCCATTTTAACATACAAATATTTCTAAATCCTTTTTTCTGAAACGAAACAGAATAATACAAAAAAACACTTGAAAGATGATGTCTGTTTTTCTGTTAAGTCTTCAGATTTCTAAAGTTGCCTCACTGAAAGCACCACTCCATCTTTGATAGGTCAAATCATTTAATATGTCAGGAGCCGTCAGTGGCTGTGGCTCAGTGTCTCTCGGTTGTCAGCATTAGGATACGGCCCATCTCTGAGCTGCCACTGTGATTCAGCCTGCTGCTTTAACCAAATATAGACAGGTACAGATAGATAGAAAGCCAGACAGAGAGCCAAACAGATGGAGGAATAGATGAATGGACTGACAGACAGACAGGCAGCAAGAGAGAGACAGAAACTCAGACAGATTGAAGAATAGATGAAAGACAGACAGACTTATACACAGACAGATGGAGAAATACATGAACATACAGACAGACGGGCGGACGGACGGACGGACGGACGGACGGACGGACAGACAGACAGACAGACAGACAGACAGACAGACAGACAGACAGACAGATAGATAGATAGATAGATAGATAGATAGATTGATTTTGCTCTTCTTGCCCTTTCTACAATACAGCACTATCAACAGTATCACTTTAGTAAGTGCACAGAGACAAAGACATATGCAAGTCTTTAATAGACCTCAGACCGGCTCGGCTCATAGCACTGCATGACTTTTAAAATTACAAGCCTCAACATATTTAGTGTCTCGAGGATCTGTTCATTATATTTCACAGACAAAAAAAATAATTCTCTACTTCTACGGAATTATAGTGGACAACTCTCATTTGTTTGCATATGCATAACATGTCTCTGAGCCATGACTGTTGCACCACTGGGGACTTACACTTATGCCATACTTCTCCAGTCAGGTCATTTTGAACATGACTTTGTCAATTCATGCCTTTTATATTCTCTCAAGGGTCCTTCTCTTTTAAAGGAAAACATAAGCAAAACATATGTGGTATTAATGAGTTTAAGCTGTTTGCTTGAATCAGCAGGTCAAAAGCCTACATGCCAGAAGCTGCTGTGTTTAAGTCCTTAGTGCTATTCATATGCTATTCCTTGAAACAATACACTTAACTGGACCAGTATAGCATAAAATATAGACATTGTATTTGTAATGTCCTTTTTACAGTATTATACAGTCATTTGAAATTGTTTCATAATCTCAAATGTATGTATAATACTGTAAAAAGGACATTACTCATAATCTTACATTCTAGTGCTCATGTT
Organism: Silurus meridionalis; assembly: GCF_014805685.1. Taxonomy (NCBI): domain Eukaryota; kingdom Metazoa; phylum Chordata; class Actinopteri; order Siluriformes; family Siluridae; genus Silurus; species Silurus meridionalis. The sequence goes on along the minus strand of NC_060905.1, from coordinate 13,070,240 downwards.
AGTTCTCACTCTCCAGTGTTCTGTATTGTTTAAAGATTCATAATCACACTCTTGATATCACCCAAATGAGAATGGGTTCCCTTTCTGGATCGGGTTCCTCTCAAGGTTTCTTCTACATAACATCTAAGTAAGTTTTTCCTTGCCTCAGTCACCAGGGCTGCTCATCAGGGATAAATACACATCATTCACCGTAACTGTTAAATTCTGTAAAGCTGCTTTGAGACAATGTCCATTGTGAAAAGCGCTATAGAAATAACCTTGACTTGATATCAGACAACTTTTAACTCCACATGCCCTCAGCCAAGTTCTGCTCTGAAGAAAACTGGCTACTGTAAATGTATCCTGGAGAAACAAGCCCGAAATCTCCCTCTGCAATGCTGGCAACATTAGATAAGATTCAATTCTTTTTAATGTTTGTGTTTACAGACAGACACACTCAAGCGTTTTTCTTGTCACACAAAAACACACCTTTGAGCAAGCAGCTCTATATTGAAGCACCAATAAACAACAAGAATCCCAATGTAGTTCTGGAGTAATACAGATATAAGACTCAGACTCTAAGTTACTAAACAACAAAAAAACCTGCACATTGTTCTCACATGTACAGTTTCACTGCATCTGCATGCTTTTCAACAGTAGTACGAAACAAAAAAAACCAGAGGAAACCCAGACAAATGCATTGAGAATAAGAGGAACACTGGAGCTGTTATGCTACACTACATTGTGCCATGCAAAGTTTTCTTATGGCAGCCTAAAGGTTCTTTCAACATTAAAAGAAACCATGGAGGAGATAAGAACATACAAAATATGGATTACCTCTCAGCAAAGATCCAAAAAGTGAGAGTTCTTAACTATTCTTAGAGTCCTTAAGAACCATGTACAGCCAAAAGCAAACCTCTTGTACTCCCAAAAGTCACTGGCTGATCCAAACTTACTTCATCCCAGATGTGCTATAGTTTATGAATGTTTCATAGCAGCACTAAATGATACGCTTTAAAATGGATGAGAAAATAATGAGCTAAGACCTAAAATAGGACTTAAATCACTTTATTGTACTCACTTCTACATCTGGGCAAGGAGTTGCTCCACTGTCCATTGGGTTGGCAATGAGACTTAATGGCCCCCTGTAAGACATAACCGGTATTGCAGGCAAAGCGAACAATGTCATTGAGGTTGAAGTGTGCTCCCTGGGTCAGACCATTGGCAGGATTTCCTGGATGTCCACATGTGATAGCTAGAAAACACCAGAATAAAGACAGAGGGTTATTATTACTACTATTTGTAATACTACTACTACTATTAATATTATTAATAATAGCTATAAAAAACAATGTATTTTTTAGGAGCTTTGAAGTTTCCTTCAAAGTGGATATACACTAAATGGACAAAAGTATTGGGACACATGACCTTTCCTGCCATATGTGGTTCTTTTCCAAACTGTTACCACAAAGCTGGAATTACACAATTGTATAGGATGTCTTTGGCTGCGGTATAATAAAACGTTGCATTCACATGTTCTTGGAAACCCAAACCTGGGCATGGCAGTGCCCCTGTGCACAAAGCGAGCTCCATGAAGATACACTTTATGATAATGAGTGGCCTGCTATAGAGCTCTGATCTCAACCTTACTGAACACCTTTGGGATGATTTGAAACACTGACTGCACCCCAGCTACATCAGTACCTGACTTTACTAAAACCCTTGTGGCTCAAATTGAGACTACAAATGTGGAATACAATGCTCAAAAAGCACATACCATACTTATGACCAGGTGTCCACAAACTTTTGGCAATACAGTGTATGTATGTTCCTTTGCTTGCAGTACATATTGAAAAGCTTTTTTGTATGGACTGTATGGACAATAGAGTCAAGTCACTTGGCTTTTGCTGTCATTTCATTTATACAAAATTGATATACAGACACTGCTGTTCAAATATTTTATTGCACCTGTGTACTTACGGACACAAACAGGTGGTTTCCCAGACCAGCGGTGATCTTGCTCACATATGCGCACGGAAACTCCAATAAGTCTGAACCCAGGGTTACACTGGTAAACCACGCTGCCCCTGTAATTATAGTTCTCTCCAATTATCTGCCCATTTACTATGGGGTCAGGAGAGCCACAGTGCCCAGCTGAGGAGAAAAAAACAAGTGCATAAAGACATAAAAAAAAAAACAATCGCTCTGACAGCCACAAATATGAACTCGTTTCAAAGCTAAACGGCTGCTTGAAAAAGCATCGTGGCCTTACCAAGACACTGGACTTCCGATCCACTCCACAAGCCATTGGCCATGCATTCTCTCACCCTGGAGCCCACCAGAGTGTAACCAGTGTTACAGGAGAAAATAGCCGTGGCTCCGAATACAGTCAGTGTACCAATCTTATTTCCATTCGGTGGGGTTCCAAGATCTCCACAGGAGATAACTAGAGGAAGACAAACAGGTGTTGTCTTCCATTAACAGATCCAAGGATGCAGGACAAAGTGTCTTCAACAAAGTAATTGTACCTTTTTCTATATACTTTGATTCTAGAAAGCAACATTTAAATCGAATTCCAGAAAAATAGTATCTCTGAGATTGTTAAAGTCAGGTTAGGTTTTGAACTACTTTTTTCATTACCATTATACAGTATTATCTATATGGCCTGCACTTTACTCAGCCACAAACCAACCAGAATAAAAGTGCTCACTTTCACATGCAGGTCTGGGTTCAGGGTAATCCCAGGTGCTGTTGGCCTGGCAACGAATGACCCTTTGACCCTTGTAGAAGTACCCGGGGTCACAGGTGAGCATCATCATGGCCTCATACTGATTCTGCATGCCATAGATAAGCCTCCATCTCCCGTGTTCCACCGCCGAATGGCCGATGTCAGGGCAGGTGACAGCTGGGGGGCACGCATCAAACTTTACTTTAAAACATTTGTCAGTGGATGCACTAGCTTGTAAAATATAAATGTCTTCTTTGTCGGGCTTTAAGGTGTTAAATAAAGCCTTGATAGAAAACTTTAGACATTTTATTAGTTGTTAGCTTACGTATGCAGCGGGGTGGTGTTTCTATGGGACTCCACCTTCCTGACTCTTGACAAACAGTTGATACAGGTAAGGTGTTAGCCAGCCGGAAGCCTGGGTTACATTTGAATGTCACCCTTGAACCGAGAGTGAAATCCTGACCAACCACACTGCCATTGACTGGAGCCATGGGCATTCCACATGATACCACTGTGTGTGACAGAGAGAGAGAGAAACAGACAGACAGACAGATAGACATTAATACAGTCTCCACTAGCAATTATGGTTGCACTACATGCTGCGGATGATCAAAGATGACAAAGTGAATAGACAACTCTAATAACATCAGAATGTAGACAGCTGAGTTTATAATGGGCTGAGCGGTGTTATTGGCAAATAACAAAGTACTCTGCACTTGTCGGACAAACGGCTTTGATCTATTGAGTTTTAAAAATCTTTAAAAGATATTTTACTCATCACAATGATTGTATGCATAATATTTATAAAAATAAGATGTGACATTGTTGGCTGAATTACTCGCTGAGTGATCCCTGTATATTTTGAATTGCCTGTAGATATAAATTAAACAATGAATGAACTGATTTGAATACCCTGACTTCATCTCCAGTAAGAATTTAACACTACTCAGGCTTATGGTGGAATAGGAACCTATCTACTAACACTAAGTGGGAATATATCCAAGGCAGTACTTATGGCCCTATTCACACTTATTTACACTGAGGATAGGTTATAATAGCTACTACCTACTTGCATGTCCTCTAAGGCAGGGGTGCCCAATAAATCGATCGCGATCTACCGGTCGATCACAAAGGTAGTGTGGGTAGATTCAATGACATAAAAAATACATGCCTTTTTATAGTAGGTAGATAATTTTGACTTGGTCATTTTATAAGTAGCTCACATGCTGAAAAAGAGTGCACCCCTGATCTAAGGAAACTAAAGAACCTGGGAGGAAACACACATGGGCATGTAAAGTACATGCACAAACCTCCAAACAGACACAGGCTTGAACCCGAGTATTACCATTTTTCAATTATATTATTCTTTAAACATGTTAGATAAATTCTGAGTCTCTCTAGAGGACTGCGTTATACATTTAGCCTTAACTGTAAGGGCTATAGACCCTGAGAAACAACAAACTTTTTTTTTTTTTTTTTTGGTTTTTTAAACATTTAGAATAAGTACAGATCCAGGTATTGTTTGTCATAATTGTTCTCATATTTGTATGTCAAGTGTTAATTTCAAAATAATTCAGTTAGATAAATAGTGATATATAAAAATATATAATAGAATAATTTATAGTAAACAAAACATAAAGATGAATATATAGTTGTATTGTGTTCAACTGTACTGTATTTGGGTTTTGTATATTATATGCAGACACCCACATATAGTGCACACTATGGTTATAAAGCATCTTTTCAGTACAAGCAGGAGTTTGAGGCAGTTGGATAGGGGAGAGTTTAATCCAAATGTGAGATTACACCTGTATATAGATTCGAAGCACCTGCTGTTTGCTGTTGCTGTTGTAAAGCAGGACAAAGAAGAATCATTCCTGCCTCATTTTCCCTGCCTTACATCATTCTCTTTTTCTCAGAGAAAGACAGGTGTGCACTCTAAATCTATTATTCTAAATCACTACAGTAGCAATCTAAGGTAAAATACCCTTTGATTGTTTCTTCACGCATAAGCAGGCGAGCGTAAGAAATGCATGCGGGGAACAGAACTACACTTTGAATAGAGTCCAATGCCGAATGAAGAGAAATACAGACTGAAAATTCAAAACACATAAGATCTAAATATAATAAGAAATAATCTGGATGACAGAACTAAATAATCCTGGGTGAATAGGTTGAGCCCACCTTGGCACAGGGGAACCGGAGCATTCCACTGGTAGATGCCTTGTGCGGTACGGGTGCAGGTGGCACTGCTTTGGCCAATCAAGCGGAAGCCCTGGTCACAGTTGAAACGCAATGTACTGCCCAGCTTGGTGCCTGTCTGGCTGTGCACTGAGCCATTCACTGGAGAATTAGGTGTGCTGCAGTAAGCCGCTATAACAAATACACAGATACATACAAGCTAAAGGGAACATACCTGAAGGTTTAATCAGTTGGAAAAATGTACAAATTTGACATCCATCTTATTCTTGCTCAAAGTATTTCACTCAACAATATCCTTTAGATCAGCAGCTGAATCATTTAAAAAAATCTTTGACTTACAAATCAGATAAATAAGAATATTATACTAAACAAAAAGAAAGTATATTAGTACATTAGTACATTATTAATCTTTGCTATGATTTTACATCGCAATAAACATGCTAATTCCCCACCCAGAGCTAATCTATTACTCCTGGGATTCAAAAACTCTCAGATACTCCAACGGATAAGAATTGAGAATTAAAAAAAAAAGCAAAAGAAAAAGTTATGGAACAGTAGGATTCGCTTCAGGTTTTATGAGTGGAATTGCTCTCCAACAAACTGCCCTGATGAGACAGAAAATGGAAAGGTCTCAAGTGAACCACTCATCCATTAGCAGCAATGAGTAGGATCTTGGAAATGGGGCCAATTTAGGAAATTACAACTGTAGTGTATGGCATTAAGTAAAACTCCCAATGGAGTGGCAAAATTGTATGACTCAGTATGGTGCTGGACTGAGAGCGGTAGCTAAAAGGGGCTCTGACAGTGGAAGTAAAGGCTTAAAGTGGCCTTCAGCCTCTCCATTCCCTATACAGCCAGACATGGTTTATACCTTCACAAGCAAAAAACTAATGCCTGGGGCCTTGCGTTCAATGAAATCAAAATAAATACAAATCTCAATGTCACCTTCATGCCTTTTTTCCCCCTTGTTGGTAGCAAAATCTATCAAGATTTAGATCAATCTCCCTCCCTATTTTCGCTGTTCCTCTCAACACCTTAGGAAAAAGCGTGCACACTAATCAGGGTCAGTCACTCACCACAATGTGTTAATGCACAAGAATGACTGGAAGTATGGGTGTGAAAAAGGAATAAAAAGAAGCATAATGAGTTAGAATGAGTTAAGAAACTTGATACAACTGGTATGGGAAAGCCAGCCTGTAGAGATAAAAGATGGATCATTAAAGCAAACAGTAGAATGTTTAGAATCTGGCTTGCCATCTGTTTTCTTCCCAAGGTACTCTAGCAGGGTGGTCCATATTGAGAATTAAAACCTGTATGCTAGTGCCACTAACTCAGCCTGCCACTGATCTGGCTATCAGAACTCCATCAAGCATGAAAAGAGCAAGGAAAACTAAAGATGCTGTCAGCAGGAGAGAACTGGTCCCACTGTGTGAGAGCAGCAGATGATTAGTCATCCTTCTGAAACTGATAATCATCAGCCTTCTGATGATAAGGAGCATACGGAAACGCTTTAAATATTTACACAACAATACATCATACAGAATGCAGCAGGTGTCACCAGTACCAGCCACTACATCTCGAATCTGAGGGGATTGAAAAAGAATATGTGTATTAGCACTGAGAATCAGCGTCGTTCTGTAGCTCACCTGAGTAGCGGATTCGAAAGCCTTTGTGACTGGAGGTGTGATCAAACGACCAGTGCAGGTAGACTTTGTTGGAAGAGCTGGTGATGCTCAGTGGGGAGGAGTAGTTCCCACTTAGTGTAATAAGAAGAGGACTCTGTCTAGATGGACCTTAAAAGAAAAATAAAGATATAATTAGAACACAAGAAAGCTACACTTTTGAATGAATAAATATATTTTTAGCACTTTACAAATAATTCAAACAAATCTATTTTAGACTTTATGTACAAAATATTGTCCAGCAAGAATACAGAATAGTAAGTATAGTATAGTACAATATAGTAACTATAGTATAGCACATATAGTAAAATGGTATAATATAGTATAGTAGTATATTAAAGTATAGTGTAGCATATCAAGTATAGTATAGCACAATATATTAAGTATAGTATCGCACAATATAGTAAAATATAGTAAGTATAGCATAGTACAGTAGTATTGTATTGTGTAGCATAGAATAGTATTGCATAGTATAGTATGTACACTATACTACTATACAATACAATACTATACTATGTTACACTATACTATACTTACTATATTTTACTATATTGTGCGATACTATATTTAATATGCTGCACTATACTATACTATTCTACACTATACTAACTATATTTGACTATATTGTGCTATACTATATTTAATATGCTGTACTATACTGTAACACTATTCTTTACTATACTACTATATTATACTACACTACACTATCCTGCTATACTATATAATACTTACAATATTTTACTATATTGTGTAGTATAGTAGTATAGTACAGTATAGTGTAGTGTAGTATAATATAGTAGTATAGTAAAGAATAGTGTTACAGTATAGTACAGCATATTAAATATAGTATAGCACAATATAGTCAAATATAGTTAGTATAGTGTAGAATAGTATAGGATAGAGCAGCATATTAAATATAGTATCGCACAATATAGTCAAATATAGTAAGTATAGTATAGTGTAGCATAGTATAGTAGTATAGAGTAACAGTATAGTATTGTATAGTATAGTAGTATAGTACAGTATAGTGTAGCATAATATAGTATAGTGCAGAATACTGAATATAGTATAGCACAATATAGTAAAATATTGTTAGTATAGTATAGTATAGTATAGTATAGTATAGTATAGTATAGTATAGTAGTATAGTACAGTATAGTGTAGCATAGAATAGTATAGTGCAGCATATTAAATATGATATAGCACAATATAGTATAGTATAGTATAGTATTGTATAGTTACCTTAATGGGCTGGGGTCTTATTGAAAAATTAATCACTAATCTGCTCTATTATCTGAAATGTATTATTTTTCTATTACAGCATGTTCCAAAGCATTTTATTCTTATATGTTCTTGTTTTGTAGCATAGCAGTATGAGACCAATTAAGAATAGCAGGAACTACCACAATCCATATGATATGTATTATCAAAATATTTGTATGTGTTTCTGTTTTGGTTTGTGTAATGTCTCCAAACATGTCATTCTTTTTTTTTACTACTCTCAAAAAGTATGATGTTCAGCTAAATATGTACTCTTTTGTTCTAAAAACCTACTTGTTACAAATCTCCATAAATCTTATATAAATGTCTCCTTACTTACACATATCTGTATCAATGCTTATAGGATTTTGTTGTTAAATAATATATTTTAGAATTAAACAACATTATGGTATACGTTTGCTTATACAATGTCCACACCAGCTAGAAACATGTTTTCTGTGTGCTTACTGATACAGCCAAGCCTAAACTATAATTAATATTTACATCCTTGATTATACTTTAACTGAGTTCAAGTGTTGTTAGTTCCATGTGTTTATGAGAAGATTCCAAATAAACAGCCTGTTCCTGTGCTATAAGATTTTTTTTCCAGCAACATACTGATGTTTCTAAATATGGAAGGCTATTTAAATGAATGAAGTCCTGAAAGCAATTACAGTGTTATTTTAGTCAGAGTCGTTTCCTAGTAATTTACCAACACAGCTGAGAGAAAAACCTAATAATTGTGCTGTTTCTATAGCTATTTTGACTTTATGCATTCCACCTACAGAATAAAAAAAAATTAACTTCTGTGTGCCAGCTAACTAAAACATCAGCCCCAATCATAAGGAATTTTTCTTGTCATTGTTGATAGTTTCCTGTTGCTTAGCAACAGTCTTTCATTGACTATAACTGTTTAAATGAGAGTGCAGGTTCACGTTTTTCAAGTCGAAAAGCGCCAATTCATAAATTCCATTCGAATGCAAAAATATGATCAGGAGCAGTGAGCGAAACCTGATCTACTTCAGCTGTGTCTTGATATATTAATACAAACCTGTCAACTAATCAGTGTAAAAATGAATGTTCTTTTTGTGGTTGTGGTATAAACATGTACATCAGACATTTGCTGTATCAGACTATCAGCATTTTCATTAACTGCATTTCTACATTTTAATACTAAATGATAATAGCGGTATTAAAAATATATACTCCTATATTGGTTACTGCATGGAACCTTTATCACAACGTGCACAGGGGCACTTTCTGAAACATTTACATTTGCGGCATTTAGCAGACGCTAAATTCTGATAAACAGAAGAAGTCTACTATCTCTACAGCAACAGATTTTCCACTAGCCTAACGTGTCGTGTTTAGAATGGCTGGAACTAGACTTGTCTGGCAGGTTATATTTGGCACTATATGATGGAAGTCACTAACTGCTCAGCTCAGAGAAACATACAATGTTGTAATCACTGGTAAGCATGCCAGCCGCCTAAGGTGCAGCCCACACTTTGCCCAAATGCCAAGCAAACACACATAGCAGCCGAGAGGATTTTTCAGCCATTAAAATAGAGTGTGTTTCTGTTCAGACACAACCATTCATTGAGCCTCACTTAACTTTACCTTTACCCTTTCTTTACTTTCACTTTGGTATGAAATGCAGCTCGTAGATCATTCATGCTTGGCCGGGTTTTAAACGCACACACACACACACACACACACACACACACACACACACACACACACACACACACACACACAGTGTGGCATGAATACAAATACCGTATGTATGTGAAATGACTGTAAAACAGACATCAATGGAAAAAACCTTCACTTAACAGCTATTGGATCAAGTATAGCATTCAATCTGAGCAGTATTCAAATTGCAGTGTGCTTTTCTTTTTTATATCTGGCTCGTCTACACAAAGGAAAACGTTTTATTTCTTTTCCAAAGTCGCAGCTTGTAGACACCCCTAAGACCAATCCCTAACAATAATCCCTAACCTTAACTTCTAACCCCTAACCATAACTCTAACCGCTATCAGTAACCCCTAAACATAACCATAACCACTATCAGTAAGCCAAAAACATAACCATAACCACTATCAGTAACCCCTAAACATAACCATAACCACTATCAGTAACCCCTAACCATAACCATAACCACTATCAGTAACCATTAACCATAACCACTATCAGTAACCATTAACCATAACCACTATCAGTAACCGATAAACATAACCATAACCACTATCAGTAACCCATAACCATAACCATAACCACTATCAGTAACCCATAACCATAACCCTGACCACTAACAGTAACCCCAACTATAACCCTGAAAACTATCAGTAACCCCTAACCGTAACCCCTTACCATAACCCTAACCACTATCTGTAACCCCTAAACATAACCCTGACCACTAACAGTAACCCCTAACATAACCCTAACCATGACCCTAACCAAAACCACTAACAGTAACCCATAAACATAACCATAACCCTAACCACTTACAGTAACCCCTAACCATACCCCTGACCACTAACCCTAACCCTAACCACTTACAGTAACCCCTAAACATAACTCTGACCACTAACAGTAACCCCTAACTATAACCCTAACCCTAACCACCATTAGTAACCCCTAATGATAACCATAACCCTAACCACTAACAGTAACCCATAACCCTAACCCTAACCACTAACAGTAATCCCTAACCATAATTCTAACCCTAACCACTAAAAGTAACCACAGACCACAACTTTTACCATGACCACTAACAGTAACCCCTAACCATAACCCTGACCACTAACATTAACCCCAAAACATAACTCTAATCCTAACCACGAACATTAACCCCTAACGATAACCGCTTACCATAACCCTAACCCTGAATCTAACCCTAACCCCTAACAGTAACCCCTAGCCCTAACCATGACCACTAACATTAACCATAAACCCTCAACATACAGTTAACACCTAACCCTGATCAGGACCTCAACCCTAACACAATATATGCACACAATAGTTTGGTTTAACTGTAGGCATAGCGTTAATTAAATACATTTCTAATAAAAAAAAAATGGCTGTCTATTATCACATCTTACACATTCTATTTCAGAGTAAATATATATTTATACAAGTGCTCACAAACAAAAGCCATCTCATCATCATTATCATCTTAAATGAACAGTTAAATCAGTTTGCACTTATTATTCCAAATATACAGTACATTAACAAACCGAAGACAGTCATTTTAGGCCGTATAAAAATGTAACATTTCTGTTATCTGTCTCATAATGGCACCTGACGATAAACAAATTAGTCTCAGCATTATCAGTTGGTCTGTCTACTGGCTGTCAGATATGTTTTGCATACTTTTATAGGCACAAATGCACCAATGTAAGAAACATGCTTGAACTCAGGTGCTTGAGATAGGTGAAAGTCTAAATTTCCTCCTGAAGACACAGCATGAATATGTGTGTGGTGTAATAGATTGGTATCCTAGGATATGCACAAAATGCATCAAGAGCCTGACAAGGATAAAACAGATACTGACGAATACATTTCCATCCACATTTAAATTTCCGTAATGCTTTTTTTGACCTTCGGCTTTGATGTCTAACTAGCCGTATAAAATTTGGAAAGAAAGTACCAATAGAAGAGAACAGAAAAACAAAAAAGCACTCTATCGAGTTCCATTTAGGTAGCTTCAGAGGCAAGCTAAAAGCTATAGGCACGGTGCAATGTTTTAGTGAGAGCACAAAATTGGTAGAAATGTGCTCAATCCAGTTAAACATTCCAAATAATCAAAGAAGACAGGAACAAAGAAAGAAGAGTGTTGATTGCGAATCTTTTCCTCTGTCGCCACTAAACACTGATCTTTTCTTGCTTTAATGGCGTCTACAATGTGCTGACCCTCGGTGTATGTGCACTGACCTGTTGGCTCTCTAATCCAGTTTCTAATCTTACCCTAAATGGGAGCATTTTGACCCACAGCTTGGGCCATGACCCGCTGGCTGCCTTTATGCCATTCTTACAGACTAAAGCAATTTCCACTGCCTTTTCAAGTTTGGATGTCATTGTGTGACTGTGTGATAATGCAGCCGTCTCTTCTAACTGTCTCTTGTGGATCACAAGGACACTACTACCCCAAACATGTGCTGCAACTTGGCATATTCACCCAACAGGCTTTGTTCATTTAATTATTCATTAATGATATGTTACAGGAACAACTTGTATATGTGATGTACTGTATTTACAGCACTTCCATCCACTTTTTTGATATAATGTCTGCTCTAGATGTTAATTGTATATTATCCAATTCTTGAATATAAAGGTGTTGATTAATTTTTGATTGATAAAGAATTTTTGCAAGATATGATTTTTGTCATATTAATGTGCTTGTTCTGTCTCTAGGAACAGCTTACACTTAAGTCTTGTGGCGCTAAATCTGTCAAACAATATATAATTATAACATAAATTTTGTAAATTATGATATTATTAATTTAAGAAGCCGATTATGTAGAATCTATTTACAAAAAGGTGCCTTTGTAACAGTCGGTTTCTGCCACGGCATTACATGAAAAAGTTTTGTAAACTTTCCTAAGACAGCGATGAATAATTGATCGGTACATACATTTAAATCCATAATCCATATGATCAAATTCAAATCCGTAATACACAGAATCTTAATCAAGTCAGGCAGTGGGTCAGGCTCAGGTGTTCAAAGGATGAGATAGTGATGGTGACATAAGAAAATTAACTTGAGTTAGAAATTGCAAACATAAATCAAATGGCTTATGTGAAAAAAAAAATACTGAATGAAGACAGGGATATTGTTGTGAGGCGCTTATAATGTGTGTGTTGGTGATTTAATTCACGTGTGTAACCAATAATCAGGTGCACGCCAGCATGTAAACCAGAAGCTGTCAGAGGTTGGTGGTTCCATGAAATTCTGGAGTAAGAACGGGAGTTTTGAGGATGGATTGGACTGTAGTTAATGTCAACAGTCTGCTACATCGACTCAGGACTACTTTTGCTTCTGATCATCATCACTGTACCCCGCAACATCATATATCTGCTATAAATGGACATTCGGTGCAACCAAGATGAGGATGGGTTCCCTCTTGAGTCTGGTTCCTCTCAAGGTTTCTTCATTATGCCATCTCGGGGAGTTTTTCCTTGCCACAGTCACCACCAGCTTGCTCATCAGGAACCATCTTACTTATAAAGAACATATTTACTTTTAATCACCACATTATCTGTGTAAAGCTGCTTTGAGACAATGTTCATTGTTAAAAGCGCTATACAAATAAAAATGAAAGAAAGGAAAGGAAAGAAAGGTTCATGGTGGGAGTTCAGAGTGGAGGGAGGAAATTGTGCTTTCGGGCTTCTTGTATACATGTCGAGCTGCATTTTATTAACTGACTTTGCAAGTAGATGACAAAAAAAAAAAAAGAATTTAGCTTGCAGATGTTCAAAAATGAAAAGCAACTATAAATTGTTATATCAAACAATCAATTAAAAATGATGGAATTTGGCAAATTTTTGGGATAAGAGGATTTCATGGCATGTTGCATTGGACTTTGGATCCAAAGGTCATGAGTTCAGATCCCAGCCACGCCAAGCTGGGACTCCAAGGCCGTTAACCCCATAGCTGATAAGTTTTATGAATGAAATAAATGTAAGTCGCTCTGGATAAAGGTGCCTGTCAAATGCCATACATGTAAATAGATCACAATATTATGGAATTGATTATTTTTCTGTAACAACACAACCTAACGTGTTATTTCTCAATTAACTTTCTTCCTGCCTAAATTTAAAATCATGACCATTTTAGCAAAAGAAGAATAAGTAAAATAGCATATTATTAGTACTGATATATTCAATTCAATTTAACTTAATGAACACAACTTTACAAAATTAAACAGACTGTGAACTTTTTTTTGCATCAAAAATTAGACCCTAAATGTTTATCCTTAGTGAGTGAGCCAGTGGCAAAAAAAAAAAAAGCTAAGGAATTACTCACTGAGATGGTACGAGGAACAAACAAAGTCTCAAAAGAAAAGCCATACCCATAATTTCATAATTGTTGAGGTTATCAGCTGTTTGCTGATGGAGACTTGAATGCAAAACCGTTCATGGCAACAGTAGCCCTAATTCATTATAGCTAAATGTTTATATTATATGTTGGAATTAAAGCCAAACCCCTTTAAAACACCCACCATCAAAGATTTCAAGCTCATCAAACTGCCTGCTGGTCTGAAAGTGTTCAATAGTGAAAGAGATGTTGTAGCCTGGTTCCACCTTCACTACCCAGGAGCACGACTCAAAGTGTGGGAAGCCGTTGCCTGGTGACTGACTCAAAATGACTCCTGTCGAGGCTGTCAGCACCTCATTCATTGGACACATAACTAGAAGGATCAGAGAGAGAGAGAGAAAGAGGGTTAGGGTTAGATTCAATTTACTTATACATGAAAAAAATTCTAGTCCTGCAAAAGAATTCAAATCACAAAAACATCAATAGACTCATGATGTCTAGACCAGGGAGGTTGGAGGAGGCAGTCAATTCTGGGTTTGAAAACATAAGGGGCAGATTTATAAAAGAGTCAATGTTAAATGGTGACCCACTGCAAAATTTGGTAAGCAAGCAGCCAAGCATCAGTACAATCAGGTCAAAACAGTTCAAATTCCTCCATCACTAACTCTCCAGCTCTAAAAGCAGGACTCCTGACATGGAGAAAAAAACATATAATATTTGACAAATTCATGTCAGGTTCTGTTTACTTCAAGGTATGTGTGTATGTATGTGAGAGAGAGAGAGAGAGAAAGAGAGAGAAGAGAGAGAGAGAGAGAGAGAGAGAGAGAGAGAGAGAGAGAGAGAGAGAGAGAGAGAGAGATAGATAGTGGTCTCAGTTCATTTCATTTGAAAATGGAATAAGCTTTTGCAGGTGCTGAACTCAGGTCATTTTGGAAGTCGAGCACATGGATGTGTATGAGTTGCCGGGAAAAATAAATACTGCTCAGCCTGTATAATAAGTATCCTCGCTGCCAGGAGAAATGATGCTTCATTTAGCCTGTTTTTACTGTAAAAGTGCATCGGTTCCCACATATATTTCCAGGCTAGCATTGTAACAGGAAGAACCAAGCAGTTTAACAAACATGTCATACAGTATGTAGAGGTCAGTAGTCTAGCATTCTTATAAATCTTCCCTGTAAAAAGGCAAAAAGCAGACCATGACACAGTGCTGTTGAATTCTCAGTTCTGACAGAAATTGTTTATATTAACGCACTCATTCTAATGCCATTGATTAGATTAGAGTCGCAGTAGTCACAGACAAATATTTGCAGAGATGTTATGAAACAAGGATCATGCCATTTTGGTGATATGGGGGTGATCAGTGTCTGTTTCACATAGAACTATCTGTACAGCTTATTATGATAATGCGGAAAGTAAAAATGTGATAAGAAAAAAGCTTTTGATAAATATTTCAGCGTGCCTGAATAAATCCAAACCCCCTGTGACAAATTTACAGTTTCGCTTTTCATGATCTGTGACCGACACAGGCCGTGATTAGTGAGCACATCTTGGGATTTAGGGGTTTTAAATACTTAACAATGTCTGGGAGATTCTGCAAAGGTTTATCCTGCTCTAATTTAATTCTGTAAATGAATTTTTTGTTGTTGGTGCATCGATGTTGCACTGTACTCAAAGCACACACAGACAATAATCGACAAGCAAGACAAACTGGGCTAGATTAAAGTAACATAAAAAAGTCAAACAAAGTCAATATGAGAAAGGAATCAAAGATAGAATACTTGGAAACTCAGGCGTTCAAATTCTAATATGTTGTGTTTGTCAATGACAATGACTAAATACAGGCTACACCTACAGTACACTAATTCAGATAAATTTAAAAGTGAGAGAGTCCCTGTACTGTGCATTAACAAAGCGTAAGACACTTCTTACGCCTGCCATTTATTTACATTTCGGCTTTTGGTTGTTGCTGTTGCGGCAACGACTAAAAACACGCCATCATTTTCAAAAGTTTTTGTTTTTACAGTAGAATAAAATGGCGTTTTAAAATGTGTGCACTTTGGAGAGGATGTATTAATGTAATGTATCAGAGTGGACATGGGCATAGGTGCGCTCAATCGCTGACTGTGAGCGTTGCAGGTTGTGGGCTGGTGTAATTCATGGCAGCCTTGTTTGTAATGCTGCAGTGTTTGTTGGAAAATTGGAATTTGCTGAGCCCTGACAGTAATGACATACCCAAAGGTGTGCATAGTGGACTCTTCACAGGTTTTTTTTTGGAGGGACTCTACAGTATGAGTGCTATGTAACAGGCGGAGCAAAAGCTCTAGCTGTGTATGTTACATTTAGGTCTGAAAACATATCAAATAGACCAAACCTAAACAAATAATTTTGAACAGTTACCTGTTGGCCAACAATGGTACAGGAGGAATAAAACCAGGAAATCTCGTTTTATTATTTTATTATGTGCCATGTAGCAGCCCAAACTAAAATTTACAGACATGTTGCTTGCTTGAAGTACTTGCAAGGACACCTTCACACATTTATCTTTTAAATGATCAGGCTTTATGCATGAGACTGATCTCATCACTTCACATTGGTATTAGCATCCCTCTTATTTATGCCGTGGCTGTCTGAATAAATGACAACATGGAAAGATACAGTTTCACCTCTGACATGTTTCTTATATTCCATCTCATTTCGCTAGTCACAGAGGTTATAAACTATATTCTCTGAAGCTGACTAGAAGCTGGACAGAAAAATAATCACTATTAAATATTCATGACACTTGGATTTTGGGAATGAAATATAGATTTTCCATTTCTTTGCTCTCTAAATAAATCTACTGCCGCTGCATTCCATAACAGTCTAGGATATCCAGATGTTTGGATAAAGGTTTAAAGTAGAAGTAAGTAGAAAGTTGGCTTCTAATCTATTTATGTGAACAGTCCAGGAATGCAAATATTGATCTAATAAGTTTAAAATACAGTAATTGAGTAAATATGAAACTAAATCCAGTCAATGTCAGTTGCATTACAGATAGACACCAACTATTATAATGTTGACAAAAAGGCAGCCTGTTTCATTGTAATGATGATGTATATATGCCCATGCTCTCTGTCCACCTAACAGCATAGATTAAGTATATAAAAATATCGGAAAATATATATGTAAATAATGGCAGCATTTGACTTCAAAACCTCAGTGAAATGATGTCAAACCTGTCTAAAAAAAAAACCTAGAATTTCCTAAATCTACCATGTAATCAAGGTCTAAAAAAAGTAAATGAATCAGTAAATGAATAAACCAATGATTGAACAAATGACCGAGCAAATGAAAAAAGAACAAATCAATATTTTGATTAAAAATAAATTCAATCAGGTTGCCAAATTTCTTTCGGCTGATAATATATTTATAAATATACAGAAAAGCAAAAAGCTTTTAAAAGGTGTAAAGTCGACTTCACAACCGTATTTGCCGTCATATTAAAATAGGTATAATTTGTGAATAGAATACTTACCCCTGACTGAAGGAGACACCTGTCACTCAAGATATACAGGAAGAACTTCAGGCTACAGCAGTAGAAAGTCTATTAATTTGTGTGAATCTACAATAATGTTTTGTCCTTACTGTGGATTTAAATATGGGGTTCTGCCCTTCATGTGGAAAAAGTCTCATGGTTTTAAAAGATACATGGCAGAAAATTTAGTAGACACACAATATCCGACTCCCTGTATATCTTTAGTGACAGATGTCTCGTCCAATCAGCAGTATGTATTACTATTTGCAAACTATACTGTACAATGTTCTGTATACGTTTTGTCTGAATTGTTGTTGTGTCTTCGGACTTGGTATTTTGGTTTTATATTTGTTATTAAAAGTCATATTTTTCCTTATTTGTTTCTTTCTCTGTGCTGTTGCATAACTAATGAGGTTAATTATTTTTAAACAGAATACTAAAAAAAGGTCAAATAAATCAGTCAGACTACTGTTAAAATCCTCCTGTCAATCAGCCATATTTTGCTTTGATCTTGGTAATTATGTCAGGATTAACATGAACATCATTTCCCATCACTCCCTGCAATTCACAAGAATAGTCACATGATCTCCCACACCTCCTTCTTGTCACCCTTATTCAGCACACGGTTTCTTTCCATGTCATTATTGTCCACAATCTGTCTTCATGCTCGGGTTATGGTTTCTTTTATTTAAAGTCTTTTGTACCTTATTAATACAAACTCTCTGCACTTGCATACACTTCTGTTCACATTACATGGTAACATAATGAATTGTAAGTACAATTCATTTTGAAAAAGTAAAAAAAAAAGATCATTGTGCAAACTGCACAATCATTAATGAGTTAGAGTATTAATAAGCCTTTCGACGCAGCTTTCATGTACTAGTGTGCTGAGCAAATATCGTGCCCCGGGAAGTGTACCGCTCTGACACGTCTCATTTATGAGAGTAAAATACAGGGGCCTAAGAACCTCACTAGAGCGCCAGGGGATATAAAAGGGGCACAAAGTTTCATTAAATCAAAAAGGTAATCACAGAGGCATATGAAATGCTCATGCTAGCCCATCATCACCGCAATGAAGAAATATGTTTGCAGCTAAGCATGGGCCCCGTGAATCAGTTCAATATTTACTACATATAGTAGGTGAGTTTGTTGGCGCTGCATAAACAGATGATGTGACTATGCATATAATGACCTAGATCTAAACCGGGAATTACATAAGCAGTACCTGTACACTAATGACTACACGAGGGATCTAATTCTGAACATTACAGCTGATTTTTATTTGGAAACTTTCATATTATAATGTGTAAATCATTATTTATGGTGACCTCGGTGTAAGGTACAGATTAGTCATTCAGCATAAATAAAAGACCCGAAAGATAAGCAGGATGACAACAATTAGCAATAGAACACCCAGGTGAACTGGTAAACTTTTTCTCTCTAAGCAGGGCCATCACTTTTACCCTGACTAACTGATAACTAATGACAGCAGAGAACAGGATGTGAAAAGAAGGCAAATTAAGTGTCAAATTTAAAAGAACACTTTTTGGACAAGAGTATTTGGATACTTGACTTATAAAACCATATGTCAGAGTTCCCCAAACTGTTTCCACAAAGTTGTACAGGAAGTCCTTGAATGCAGAAGCATGTAAGCTTCCTTGTAAAGCTCACCTGGCCAAACCTGTTCCAGCAATACAATGTTCCTGTGCACAAAACTAACGTCATGGAGTGGAAGATCTTGCGTGGCCTTTTATAGAGCTCTGACCTCAACCCTAATGAACACCTTTGTGGAACTTTGACCGCACTCCAGGCCTCCTCACCACAAGCACAATCCAAAATCTAGAGGAACCTCTTCCAATAAGAGTGAAGGCTACTATAACAGCAAAAGGGGGTTAAGAAAAACAATGTAGTGTCCATATTTTTTGTCCATATAGTGAAAATGTGAGTCCCTGGTACTGGTTGGAAATGTCTACTGATACCTATTAACTAATTTATTACTCTTATTGATTAAGCCTGAAAAGTGATAAATAAAAAATGTTATTCAGACCTTGATATGCAAAACAAATCGAAATAACAGATGTAACAACTTTCACCATCATTATGGCTTCATGGCCTTCATGCAGCAATCTAACTCTGAGTTTAAGACATCTTTAGAACACATCACACAGCAACTAAACTGTGCACACGGAACACCCTTTTATTTTTGAGGCTTTCTGCACCAGTGGCATTTGTTGCTTTCTATCGATTTCACCCTAGGGGGGCTTTTAGTTCGGTGGTACACTATAATGCTGACTGTAATGCTGGTGTGAACAGACAAAAACTCTTATACCTGCACGTACACTAGCTAAAATAAAATTACAATTACACCATAGATAATCATGATTCAGCATTCAGGCTATAATTAAGGCTAAAATGATAGCATTTAGTAGTAAAAGGTATGCAGTAGTATAATATACACCCATCAGGCATAACTTTAGGGTCACAGATCAGGCATAACATTATTGTCAAACTCTCTCACATCCTTACGCTTGTCCATTTTTCCTGTTCTAACACATCAACGTTGAGGACAAAATGTTCACTTGCTGCCAAATAATATTCCACTCACTAACATGTGCCATGATGAAGAGATAATCAGTGTTATTCATTACACTGCTAATAACGTTATAATGTCGTAATGTTATGTCTGATCGGTGTACGGTCATGTACGTGAATATTTAGCAAGTAAATACTTATACATAGTTAGCAGGTATATACGTGACATTGTTTAAGTATATAACTGGGTGTTACAATGCTTATGATCATGGCTTGTTAATGTAATTTAATGCTTAATTCAATAATGTGAACTTCAGCGCTGCTTTGCTGAACACGGATACACAAGTATCTATATAATTATATTGTGGGTGGAAAACTTCAGTATCACTATGACTGCAGTGCTGGGGGGTGACACTACTGCATGAAACGCACAGCAAAAACGTTTAACTAATGCAAATTTGCAATGCCGTCCTCCAGAATTCCTACAATGCTTCAGCTGGGACAATGCTTTTCTAAGGTTTCTTTGGAAGATACAGATGTCTGAATTTTTTATTCATTTTTTTGTATGTGCACTGTATGCGTCAGTGAAAAACGGTTGTGATTTCTGTTAAGCAGAGATAGCAAACGGAAGCCACTGATGACCTGAAGGGAGATGAAAAAAGCCAGAAAATGATGAGAGTGTACAGTGAGACTCTGTGGACGGTGATATGGGGGCAGCTGCAGCCTGGATATCTCTTGCATTTCAATGAGCTCTGCCTCTTTTTTTTCCCTTTTTTTTTGTTCACTGCCTTGCAGTTCCTACTCTCCCACTCCCTTTCTGTTTGTCTTCTTGCCTTTTTTATTCTTGTTTGTCTAGACTTTTCAAAACCGCATGACTTTGCTTGTTTGATGAAGCAATCCTCTTTAATACTCTTTTTTTTTTTTGGTCAGTGTGTCGTTCCCATTGTCTGTCTAAAAAAAGAAAGGGAAAAAAAAACATAAACAACAATCCCCCAAAAACAAAACAATATGATATGCTATGTTCTTTAAAATTCTTTGCTTCCTTTCTTCTCTTAGAGAGAAGACCCCCTCCCGCTCTCTCTCTCTTGCTCTTCTTCTGCTTTTTGATGAAACAGCTTTTATATAATATGGCTGACAACTGAACGGAACATGTGTCTCATGACCCCTCAATATAAAGCCCCTTTTCAGAGAGCTGGTGTGATTAACTGCCGCTAACCCCCAAATAACGATAAGAAGGATTACTCCAGTTAAAACCCAGTACTCTGGAGTGAAGGGTGAGGAGGTCACGTATGAGGCTACGCTTAAAGAAAAGCAAATCAGGCACTCCCGATTCCGCTCTGGATCTCCTGCTCCCTTCTACAAGTTCCAGTTCCAAACCATTCCTGTGTATATTTAGCTGCATATATTAGGCCATGTCTCTTCTGTAAGCTGTCGTCAAAGTCTGAAAAACAGCTGCAGTCTTGTGTACGATGCATTGCCAATAAGAAAAGACAAATCCCTCTGTGCACCACACTCTGAGTGAGGATACACACAAAAACTAAAACTGTGTGTCCTCACAATGTCCGCCTTTTTTCCTTTGAGTTACTTAATGCTCAGGTTAAACGTAGCAGTAGCATAGAATTAGTTATCTGCATTCGCAGCTGGAGGAGGTGGATGAGGCCATGCTCAGTGGTTAAGGCCCTGATTTACTGATCGGAAGTTCAGAGGATTAAATCCTGGTATTGCCAAGCTAAAACTTTTGAGGCCCTTGAGCAAGGCCCTTAACTCTCAATGCTGCAGTGGTGCTGCAAAATCGCTGACCCTGTGCTCTAACTTTAGCTTCCTTACTACACTTTAATATATAAAGAAATAATTTTACTGTGCTGTAAATACTTGTACATGTGACAAGTATAAAGTTTCTTTCTTTCTTTCTTTCTTTCTTTCTTTCTTTCTTTCTTTCTTTCTTGTTTTCTTGTTTTCTTTCTTTCTTTCTTTCTTTCTTTCTTTCTTTCTTTCTTTCTTTCTTTCTTGTTTTCTTTCTTTCTTTCTTGCTTGCTTTCTTTCTTTCTTATGTCATTCAAAATTTCAAAAATTGTGTGTGTCTATTTAAATAGTATCTTTATTGAATTTATTATAACACAGTAAAAGTAGTTAGTTCTTGTCACAAAAGTAAAACTGCTTCATAATTTATCTGGCATAAAACTTGTACCTAGAATGCTGAGGCGGATTAAAAGGATTAAAAAATCTTTATAAAAATAAAGCTTACTAGTTCATTCTATATGAACATATTGATGTTGAATCACATACAGTGAGCCATGCATTTTTCTTTTTTGTTTAAAAAAAGGACTTAACAGCAATTCATCATTAATTCATTTAAATTATTCATGAGCACTTCTTATAAATAATTCAAGTTTATTTGGTGGGCTGTGAACAGCAGAAGTCAGTCGAACAGAAGAGCGAGTAGAAAAATAAAAAAGGCTGCGGTGCTCTAAACACTGAACTACTCATTTCACTCAGTGTGCATGATCAGGGGACTGAATGCAAGTACTCTTGTACATGAAAAAATTCATTTTAGTTCAATTAAGCAGGAATTATTCTACCGAGATGCCGAACCGCTGTGCAGAAGCGGGCTAAATTGTCATTTGAGTGATAGCTCCACTGTGTTTCCACTCAGAATCTCCTGAGTTACATGTTAAACCAGTGCTGAGGCTGATGCTCCTTCAAGGAGACAGGAGAAAAGGGTATAATGAAAGAGCATAATGACGAGGTAATTTAGGCAAAATGAAACTGGCGAGAATGAAGAGACCTCAAGTGCAGTGAAATGTTCAGATTTGGCCAGTTAATGCTGAATATAGTATTATTTCCTTAAATGGATAATATCCTTAAATGAATTATGAAATAGAATCCAGTCTCACATGACCTGCATCACTGACACTGTTACAGTCATATTCCAAAAGTAGGTAACACATGATAATGACACAATATGACAACATGACACAACAATCTTAATGATAAGATGAAAAATAAAGAAAAGAAAAAGAAAATGAGAAAGGAAAGAAAAGGAAGAAGAGGACAAAGAACAAAAAAGAGGATGAAGAAGAAAAGGAGGAGGAATATAAAGAAAAGGAGGAGTTGAAAGAAGAAGAAAACATTTTCAAATAACCACCAAAAGGACCACCAAAAGGATCTCTATTTCAAATACATTATCTGGACTTATGTTTGTGGACACCTGCCCATGAGATTGGGATGTGCTTTTTGAACAGTCCACATTTAGTCCCCATTTGCTGTAATAATAAGCTCCACTCTTCTGGGAAGATGTTCCACTAGATTTTGGGGTGTGCTTGTAGAGATTTGTGCATTTCAACCGATGTCAACCATGTTTGGAATCATGATGGAACAGGTTTGGGTCTCTAGTTTAAGTGAAGAGAGAATTTAATACTATTTCTATCAATACTACTATATTGTGGTAAGAGTTTGGGGAGGAACCACATATGGTTCGGAAACTCAGGTGTCCCAATACATTACTCCATATAGTGTGTTATTCCGATTCCCTGCTATGCAGTTTAACTTGATGAAGGTCACATGACTGGGGAGGGTTGTCTATAAAACCCAGCATCACTAAATATTTCTTGAAAGACAGTCTTAAAGTGTGTTTGTAGTCAATGAAAGCCAAACACTTCATAACACTAAAATATGCACAATATAACACCAAACCTTACCATCACACGAAGGTGGAGGTCCTTCGAACTCCAGATGTGTGCCCAGACGGCAGGTTAAGATGCTGTTTCCGTTCAGGTGGTATCCTGGCAAACATCTGTAGCGCACTATATCACCTGCGGAGAGTCAAACGGCGCAAAATGAACCGTGTTGAAATTTCGGACATTTATTTATTTATCAATCTCAACGCACGCCTGGCACTCTTTACCAGACAATCAGTTCCACAAATAGACCAGAACCTTACAGAACATCAGCCGCAATGACGGGTAATTTCTGCCTTTGCCCAAGGCTTAATGAAGTGCATTCTCCTTTCACTGTCTGATATAATGACCGTAAGCATAGTAGGCGGGATTAAAGGACAAAGGGAGGCTTGACATGAATGCGCTATGGTGCAATTAGCGAAACAAAACAGCACACTTTTTCATGCTATCCTCCACCTGAGACTGCAGGAAGAAGTTTTGCATGAAATCAGGAACAGTAACAAAGCAGAAAGAGAACATCATACAAAGGGTCTTCCCACTATCTTTACTTAATGCTTGAACAAATGGAATGGATTTAGCAGCATGTTTAGAATATATCCTTTAATTTAGCATCGGAAAGCAAACTAGCCAACTGAGGATAATTCTGTGTGTGTGTGTGTGTGTGTGTGTGTGTGTGTGTGTGTGAGCGTGCGTGCGTGTTTACTACTAAGACAACAGTTTTTGCAAAAGCACTGAATTAAGCTAATGTAGTGAATAATCAATGATCAAAACAGCAGAGAAGCAGTGCGGGTTAGTGCCAGAAATAGAACGTTGTTTAATCCTCCAAGGAGTCATGATTACATGAGGAATTTGCAACATGATGAATTTGCATCGGCCCAAAGCGACTCACTTAAAGGAGCTGCTCATTTTCAGAGCAGAGAGAACAGAGATAAACCTAAAACCTGCTTCAAACCTTTTCTAAGCCTTTTTTCTTCCTTCGCTCAGAATAAAATTAGGTTGTTGAAATTTTTTTTAAATAAAAAACACATTGGAATATGCAAAAAAGGCCTCATCATTATTACATTATCACGACAATTAAAGAGCATATTTTGTGGCACGTGGGAAGTTTTGTCACCTCACAGAATCTCTGGTTTGATCCTGAGCTCGGATTTACGTCTACACTGAGTTTCGCACGTTCCATCTGCGTGTTTTTAGTTTAACAAAATACAAGCAATTAGGTGGACTACACAACAACTCCCATAGGTGTGCATGAGCTAATGATTGTATTTATGTGTCATGTGCCTCACATAGGTTTTGGATTCAGTGTAGTCCTGACGCAGATAAAGTGGATAGTGCAAAACGATTAAATGATAAAATCCCATATGGAATGGAAGGATTTTTACTAAGAAACACTCAAAGACTAGTGGAAGCACAGGTGAACCACTGTGTGAGTCCAATTCGAAAATAGGCAATAAACACAATGCCGGTAATCAACAATCTCCCAGGAAACATTTATTCTCTCAGCATAAATAATGATGTCAGCTAATGAAACTTCTACACATGATTCGTTTTATTATATATGTGCATTTTGTGTAACAGTGATAATCAAAATCGGCCTGATTACCAGAATCATAAATTAGGGGAAAAAATAGGAAATACAAGATAATCATGCTGCTTTAAGCAGCACAATGCGATCTCCTGTTTTGAATTCCGTATGAACCAATTTGCCAGTTCTGGCAGTGAATCAGCATATCAGCACAGTCCTCTGGGATTTGTTGTGTTGGCGGTGAAGCAGCTTTCCCTCCTCAAAGTGAGTTCTGGAGAAGAGTGTGTGTTGGTGCTGAGGGAGGTATATGTGTGTGTGTGTGTGTGTGTGTGTGTGTGTGTGTGTGTGTGTGTGTGTGTGTGTGTGTGGCTGCCTCTGCTATTCTGGGAACATTATTAATGAGAGGCGCTCAAGCCTGAAAATGAACTGGCAGCCTGCTTCTATGTTCAAAATGTTCTTGGTACATTGGCAAAGGCCACACACTCGTACAGCACACATGCTCAAGCCTGGCACCCTTAAAATTAAGCTGGGTGTGAGAATGAGATGGACTGCATACCTATTTTAAACTCCTTGCTAGCCATCAGGATTTCTGCATTGGGGATGATGGGAGGAGGTAGGCAAAACTGGAGTCTGTAGGCTGGAGTAAGGTAGAGAGAGAAAGAGAGAGAGAGAGAGAAAACAGCAGTGTTGAAGAACTAAAGAAACCACCTGCTTCGATTTGAATGAGGGTAGTAAGGCAGAAAAATACCTTGGTAGTTGATCTTGAAAAGGCCGCCTTTTTCTGAGCTGCTGCGGAACCGTATGAGGATCTGATTAGATGTGCTGCTGGGTGGGTCATAAGGCTCACCGTCTGTGAACACACCAAGTTTCCGTGCATTCTCCTGTGGACCATCCCTGTAGAGTAAAAGGAGAAAGGATACATTCTCTGTAAGCAAAGTTCTCTGAAATTTTTTTAAATTCTTACACACTCTGCACATTTCTATCTGATGATCTAAAAAACCTATCTATCTATCTATCTATCTATCTATCTATCTATCTATCTATCTATCTATCTATCTATCTATCTATCTATCTATCTATCTATATTTATTTAATTTATTTATTTATTTATTTATTTATATGGAATGGAATCCAGTCACACACATTCCTCTGAATATTACAGCCTCCACATTAAGTGCATTTGCTCTACAGCCTCCAAATTCTCAATTCTGGCTCCTGCTGGCTAGAACCGAGCAGTGAATTACTTTAGGAACTTACCCCTATCTTTCCCATCTCTCCATGCAGCTGAGGCAATTTGGCCGTTTCCCGATCCCAATTTCGACTACAGTCAGTCAGTTTAAAAACCGTCTGTTGGTGTCTCTCTGAGTGTGCGCTAGAGATTACACTCTCTACTGTGCATTCAGAAAAGCCTGTCTGGCTGGAGGAGTGCTTGGTGCATGTAGTAGTCATGCTGCCAGGATGGAGCATTTCCCTGGCTGTCTTCACAAACACTTTCAGCACTGAGAACAGGGCATTTAATTACATTACACCTTAGTTTCGTTTGTAAACACGATCAAACGCTATGCTGTACTGCGCTACAATGTACAGAACTACAAGGGTGTTACAATGCATTAGTAATGCACTTTGGAAAAGACATGTTTATTCAAACAAGGGCCGGTGCTTCATCTGATCAATAGCATGCGATGATTCCCATCCCAAAGTGCCTTTCAATAACAGCATGCCCTGTAAAGTTTATTTCTCTCCTGCAACAATTTGCCAATAATTACATTTTTGAATAAAAAGCTGTCTGTAGTTTGTTTCAGAAAAAAAAGAACACACTAATTGCTCTTTACTAACTATGCTTATATTTAATGCTGACTAAATGGTTCCTGCAATCATTCAAAAATTAAGACCTTTTTAAGACTAATAAGAATGAAATTTAAGATCTATATCACAACATCAAAAACACACACATACATTGTTAACAACCGGCTTTAACCAAGCCCTAAACTAATTATTTTCAAGCCAAGTATTGCTAAACTTTTTTATTTTAATTAAAATCCGTTTTACGTCTGTGCCACAATCCAAGAGAGATTCGTGCCAATAAAAGAAAGCTGATTAGCTGTTGCATGTTGGCCTCATTTGTAGTCATAATACAGTAAAAATTATTTATTTATTATTATTTATAATTATTTATTATTACAGACCTAGAACCAAATTTTAAGGCCTAAAATTGATTCTTAAATTTCTTATATATCTTTTTAAGACCCACAAAAACCCTGTATCTAGTTAAAACAGACATCTGATCATCAACCCCATATGTGTATTTTTTAACCTCTTTTTGAAAATCCGGTCACTATTTGCTCTAAAAATAGAACTACCTCTCTTCTGGAAAGGTCTAACCCATATTGTGGAGAACTGGAGAGGTCGGGCACAAATTCTAGATGAGGACGTTTGGGGTGCAGTGACTGTTCCAGATCATCCCAGTGGTGTTAATTGGGGTTGAGGTGAAGGCTCTGTACAGGACACGCCAGTTCTCTTATGCTCAGTTTTCCGGTTTTGGTCTAGTAATTTAATTGGTTAACAATTTTAGAATGGTTCCAAAAGTTCTTATATTTAATATTAAAGCACTAGGGTGTCTCAATTTTTGTATCACTTCACTTGGCAGTGCTCACAAAAAAAAAAGATCAGCAGGCATGGCTTTTCAGCAATGGACAAATGTATTGGGACACCTGACTTCCTCAACTGTTAACACACATTTGGAGGCACACAATTGTATATTAATTTTCTAATTATAGAAAATCTCTTAGTGCTGCTAGATCAGCATATTTCTCCACCCTCATAGAAAATAACAAGCATAATCCTAGATTTTTATTCAGCACGGTAGCAAAATTAACAGGGAATAAAAGCGCTGCACTAACATGCACACCATCATTAGGTAGTAATGATTTCATGAACTTTTTTAATAATAAAATTGAAAACATCAGGCAAGAAATCCAGACGGTTAATATAAATCCAAATTATTTTACAAGTAACCCTGTAGACAGCAGTGTAAGTATAACGGACAATTAACTACAAAGCTTCACTCCTATTCATGAGAATGACTTAATTTCATTAATCTCCTCACCAAAATCATCAACCTGCATTCTCGATCCCTTGCCTACAAGTTTCTTTAAACAGATAGCTCCAGAGGTAATTAAACCTGTTTTAAAAATAATTAACTCTTCCATTAGCACTGGTTATGTGCCTAAATCCTTCAAACTGGCAGTTATCCACCCCCTTATTAAGAAACCTGACCTTGACCCATGTCAGTTGTCCAACTACAGACCGATATCAAATCTCCCCTTTATATCCAAAATTTTAGAAAAGGTTGTAGCACAGCAGTTCTGCTCACACCTACTTATGAATAACATTTTTGAAATGTATCAGTCAGGAATTCGGCCTCATCATAGCACAGAGACGGCGCTAGTTAATGTGGTAAATGACCTGTTATTGGCCTCTGATCAGGGTTTTGTCTCCTTACTTGTTTTGCTCGACCTTAGTGCAGCTTTTGACACCATTGATCACACTATACTGCTTGCTAGACTTGAGAACGTTGTAGGAATAAAGGGAACAGCTCTCTCTTGGCTCAGGTCTTATTTGACTGATCGCTATCAGTTTGTGGATGTAAATGGTGAGTTCTCCACACTCTATGAGGTAAAGTTTGGTGTTCCTCAAGGATCTGTCTTAGGCCCACTGCTTTTCTCTGTATATATGCTGCCTCTTGGTGAAATTATTCATAAACATGGGATTCGCTTCCATTGCTATGCTGATGACACACAGCTGTATATTTCAGCAAAGCCAGATGAGCGAGATCAGCTGAACAGTGTTGAGAAGTGTGTAAAGGACATTAGACAGTGGATGCTTAATAACTTTCTTCTGCTCAACTCAGATAAGACGGAAGTACTTTTACTAGGACCACATGCAGCTAGAAGTAAACTTTCCGATTACGTAGCATCTCTAGATGGTGTTTCTGTTTCAGCATGTACGGCTGTCAAAGACCTTGGTGTGATTATTGACCCGAGTCTTTCCTTTGAGTCTCACGTGAATAATATCACCAGGATTGCCTTTTTTCACCTTAGAAATATTGCTAAAATTAGAAATATGATGTCGTTACAGGATGCAGAAAAACTAGTTCATGCTTTTGTTACTTCAAGATTAGAGTACTGTAACGCTTTACTGTCTGGGTGTGCGAGTAAGTGCATAAATAAGCTTCAGTTAGTCCAGAATGCAGCAGCAAGGGTCCTCACTAGATCTAGGAAATACGACCACATCACCCCTGTTTTAATCAGTCTACACTGGCTCCCAATCAAATCTCACATTGATTATAAAATATTACTACTGACTTATAAAGCACTTAACGGTCTCGCACCGCAGTATCTGAGTGAACTTCTGTACCAGTATGACCCTCCATGCCTACTTAGATCAAAAGGTGCTGGCTATCTGTTGGTTCCTCAAATAATGAAGACTACAGCAGGGTTGTTGACGGTGGTGTGGTGGGTCGTCTCTTATCCCAGAGATCCCTCATGTCTGTGTTACCTTCTGGTTCTCCCTTTTAGTTATGCTGTCATAGCGAGTCCTGCCGGAGTCCAAACTGCACAGTGACATTAACTTTCATACACCAATAGGGACACTTAATAATCCATATCCTTCTCTCTCTCTCTCTCTCTCTCTCTCTCTCGGTCGAGTTAAACATGCTCCTGAGGTTCCAGTGACCACTGTTCCTGCCCCTCTCCCCTCCGTGGATCTTCACACTTCTGTGCAGCTTGGGACGGTATCTCATCAACACCTTGGGTGGTTCCATGTAATTCCGGAGTAGAACGGGTGCTTTTGAGGACCGATTGGACTGTAGTTGGTGTTGGCGGTCTGCTGCACTGACTCGGGAGTGCAGTTTGCTTCTGATCGTCATCACTGTACCCCGCAACTTTGTATATCTGCTTCAAATGGACATTTGGTGCAACCCAGATGAGGATGGGTTCCCTCTTGAGTCTGGTTCCTCTCAAGGTTTCTTCCTTATGCCATCTCGGGGAGTTTTTCCTTGCCACAGTTGCTCATCAGGGACAAACTTACTTACAAAGAACATATTTACGTTTAATCACCACATTATCTGTGTAAAGCTGCTTTGAGACAATGTTCATTGTTAAAACCGCTATACAAATAAAAATGAATTGAATTGAATTGAATATATGATGACTTGAAAACAGAATAATTACATTTTCCCTTCACTTGAACTTCTTCTTTGGCTGATCCCATTAGGGGTCAACACAGCCGAACATCCGTCTCCATACTACTCTTTCCTCTACATTTGCCTCTTTTAAACCAACTACCTGCATGTCTTTACTTACCACATCCATAAACCTAAATTCCTGAATTTAGATCCATAAATTCCTCTTTTCCTCCTTCCTGGCGGCTCCATCCTCAGCATTCTCCTACTGATATACCCCATGTCCTGCCTCTGCACATGTCCAAACCATCTCAATCTCGCCTCCCTCACCTTCCCTCCAAAACTTTCTACATGCGCTGTCCCTCTAATAAACCCGTTTCTAATCCTGTCCATCGTCGTCACTCCCAACAAAAACCTCAACATCTTCAGCTCCGCTACCTCCAGCTCCACCTCCTGTCTTTTACTCAATGCCAATGTCTCTAAACCATACAACATCACAGGTCTCACCACAGTCCTATAAACTTTCCCTTTCACTCTTGCAGATACTCTTCTATCACTCCTGCCACTCTTCTCCACCCACTCCACCCTGCCTGCACTCTTTTCTTCACTTCTCTAACACACTCTCCATTACTTTGCACTGTTGACCCCAGGTACCTGAACTCCTCCACCTTCTCCACCTCTTCTCCCTGCAACCACACCACTCCACTGCCCTCCCTCTCATTCACACACATGTACTCGGTCTTACTTCTACTAATTTCCCTTCATTTGATGCGTCTGTGCGCAAAGCCAGCTCCATGGAGGTATGGTGTACATGGGTTAGAGTGGAAGATCTTGAGTGGCCTGCTACAGAGTTCTACACCTCAACTCAACTCACCTACATCAGTATTAGACTTTACTAACACTCATATGACTGAATGAACTGAAATCTCCACAAACACACTCCAAAAATCTAGTGGAACATCTACCCAGAAGAGTGGAAGAAATTATAACAGCGAATAGGGGCCAAATATAGAGTGCAATGTTCAAAAAGAACATACAAATCTAATAGTTAGGTGTCCACATACTTTTATTTATATAGTGTAATAATCAAACGTCATCAGGTGAAGGTGGAAAGGAAAAATGGGAGCTGATTTTGTTCTAAACGCGCCTCTGACTAGCAAAGCTAAAATAGGCAAAACATTTGGCCATATTGTGTTTAAAATATTACTTCCTCAATTAAATATGAATATTAAAAAAACAATTATAGTAATATACATATAAAAACAGCACGGAACACTGTGATATAATGAAGGGGTAGGTGATATTGAATGTACTGGAACCTTACTATCACAAATGCTGATACTAGGCTGTATTAATGCAATTTAACTGAGAGATCTTGAATAACATGGGTAATTTAACACTAGACGTGAAGACATAAGTAAGACCTTCACTAATAACCTGTCTTTGAGAAACAGATGTTCTTGAAATGGTTACCCTGTTCTTCCCACAACACAAACAAAGAAGCTAGGAGAGTGATGAATTATCCCCTGAACTAAAGCTTTGGCTGCTCACTTGTCCAGCAAGCCATTAAAGCACAAAGGGAAGAAAAAAGGGCATGAAAATTGTAGCACTGGAAGCAACCATGGAAACAAATGTGATACACAAAAATCCATTACCAGCCTTCCAAATCCAATTTATTCTTATAGAGAAATTTGTACTTTGCAATGTTGACTGATTGGTGTGAATGATGAGCATGCCACATGATGCAGTCATTGTTTACACCACTAATAAGCAGGACATGGAGGACATTCATGGGCAACGACAACACTAACAGATCAGAGCTGTGTGCTGTGCTACAGTGTGTCCACATTCTATTACAAAGCGTTTTTAAAGCAAGCACAGGACCTGTCTTGGCCATTGTTGGCTTTATAGTCCCTATCGGCTAGCAGTTACAGTAGCTCACCATACAGTGATGAAGTCATGTGGCCCGTGAACCTGCAGAAGGGTGAAATTCAGGCGCACGCCCAAGCCAGGGGCCACCGTGATTAACCACGTGCAGTCTGCAGAGCTCGGGTACTCTTCCGGATAGCCTGGAGAAAAGATGGTCCCGTTGTCTGATGCAATATTCCCTCCACAAGGCACTACAAGGCAAGAGAGAAATAAATCAAAAATAAACAAGATGCCATGAATGAGAAATTCCACAAAAGCAATTTCCAAGGGGAATCAGAGAAAAATGGGAGTCTGCTTTTTTCCTGACACTCTTCGCCTAATGTGACTCACCATGGCCTAGGATTAAGTAAGAAAGCCTGTTAGCATGCGAGGTCTGGGTCGGTATGTTCAGGAGAGATAAGAGAATAACCTTATCCAGAGGACAGGAGAACCAAAAGGGAGGTGGATTGACATAGATACTGACTTAAACACAAACCCTTTGGGCAACCGAACATACCCAAGACGGGGCTCGTTTCCTGCACTGCATTTATTTATTTTTTTTAAAAACAAGGAATTACGCCACAAACGTTTCCAGAAATTTGAATATTTCTAGAGTGTCTTAAAATTAAACCATGATCCTCTGCCTCAGTTGTGCTGGATTTGTAGGGAGACAACCAGCAGACCTGGACTTTAAAACTTTACCAGCATTCTCCTGTAGCTCAACACCACCTAATGCAGCATGCCTGCTCCCCTTGCCTTGCCTGCTAAATGAAGTATTGATCAAGCCATTGATTAAAAGTACATCATGCTACTGAGGAGAAACATGCAGCGATTGTATTGATCAGCTCAGGGCTGGGTGAAGGAGAGGAAAGAGGAAGACGACTTGCTAACTTTGGTGACTGAGTCATTCGAGGCGGACGGGATAGAGGAAGAGAAAGAGCGTGCAGGAAGATGTAGGCAGGTGTGAACACGGTGAACATTGATCACACTTGTCATGCGCAGTAGAGGAAGTCTAGTACATGACAGCACACACAGAGCAAAGTCCTGAATCTAATCTGTTATGGAGAGTGTGTAAGGTGCTGTGAAGGCCTGTCTGTCAAACTAAGTCTGGCAAGGAACGTGTGTGGGGGGGGGAAGAGAGAGAGAGAGAAAGGGAGAGAGAAAGAGGGCAAGAGTTGACTTCTTGCTTCTATCAAAAATGTCACTTGCTTTTTAAGTGCACTCTAAGCATTTTCACTATGTTTCTGATCAATACGCAAAGACCAAGGGTGAAATGCAATAATGCTCGAACCGTGCCAATTGCTATTGATTTTGCCCAGTGATAAATACTGCAACCTTTTGTGGAGAGTGTGGGAAAAAAGTTTAGCTTCTCATATTTGCCCTAGTACTTTTTTTTCCAGTTTCACTTTGAACACACAAGGGACATCCAGGGCCGATAAAGAAAGTATGTACATCGCTGCAGTTTGAAAGCACCAACTTCTATTGAGTAGATGACAAAAAAGTACTTCATGTCCTTCAAGCGCAATAATAATGTTCTCATGAATCTAGTACAAAACATCAAAAAGGTGAACATGAGTGTCTTTTAAGATTATTGTTTGTCACCTGAAATAAGGTAATCTCGAAAGAAATTGTGGCGGAATTCAAAGGAAATCCTGCGATAACGTGCTTTCTGTGTCATATTATACAGGGAAGGTCTAATGATTGACCTTAAAAGAAATTATTCTGTTCTTCACATTTACATTTACATCACCAAGCAGCATGATCCAGGCGGATTTATTTTTTCTGTGCATTAACAGGTTTCCTTTATATTTTCTTCATTGCCATTAAAGTATATGAAGCGCTCCTGTGAGATTCATGCAAGTCTATGTTATCCCTTTTTTTGTTGTCTATGATGATTTATTTATGATTGGTGGCTTTAAAATGAATGTCATAGCAGTTGAGACTTTGAGATTTTAATCAAAATTTTCAACACGGAACTTGTCATTGTCTGTCTTTGTGTTTTCTGATAGTAAATCAGCTGCCGGTGAGCACGTCACATTATGAATTTAAAAACTGCCTCATTATTAAAGATTTCTCTTATGATTATAGTTTAAAAGCTACATTATACACACTATATTGACAAAAGTATTGGGACACCTGAATTTTTCAGCCATATTTGATTCTTCCTCAAACTGTTATTACAAAGTTTAAGGGACACAATTGTATATGATGTCTTTAGATGTGCAAGAGTTAAATCTTCTCTTCACTTGAACTAGCAGACCCAAAACTGTTCCCACAAGGCTATGTCCCTGTACACAATCTCAACTCCCAGAAGATATAATTTACATGGGTTGGAGTGGAAAATCTTGAGTGGCCTACTATAAAGCTCTGTCCTCAACCCTATTGAACACCTTTGGGATGAGTTACAACACTCCTCACCTCACCTACATCCCCCGATTTAAATAACACCCTTGTGGATGCATAAACACAAATCTCCACAAGCACAATGCAAAATCTAGTGGAACATCTTCCCAGAAGAGTGGAGGTTATTATATCAGCAAATAGGGAATAAATGTGGAATGGGATGGCACATACGAATCTAATGATCAGGTGTCCACATACTTTTGGTATTAACCAAATGATTAATACTTAAATGTTTTTTTTAATGTCTCACTACATGTAGTTTTACTCATTAAAACAAAGCTATATTAAATTAAAATGTGTAGAGAAACCTGGTGAATAAATGCAATTATTATAAACACACATATATATAACTGAAATAATGGCACTGTAATAATGTGTGAAAAAATCTACTCGCTGGGTCAGAAAATGGCCAGATTGTACACTTTGACTGAGTGTCGACATGGAAAAGCATCCGTCTGGTCTTTGAAAACTTGCTTCTGCTATGTAAGCACTCAGTCATTTCAGTATGCCTTGAGGTCCTGCACCAGTATCTCATTGCATGCAGCGTCTTCCTGTTTCGTCCAAAAAATCTGCTGATGTGACGCTAGCAAAATATAGTGGTTTTATATTTATGGATTCCCTGGAGCCCTGAGTAGAATTACTCTACAACTATGCAGTTATATGTGCCAAAAGACTCATAAGAAGCATAACACTTTCCTTAAGAGCAGTGCTTATGTGGCTGCATGAAACCTGCAATGGCACTTCATGACAACTGAGGTAAATGTGGAAAGAAAATGTATCAGGGCTTTATAAAAACCTGGCATACGATTTATTTTTAGTTTATTTTGGTAGGATGTGATTTTTGTTGTGTTGTGAAAATGTGGGATGTTATTAAAAACAGATTTTGTTTCTTAGTTGCCATTAAAACTG
The DNA here is from genome assembly GCF_014805685.1 of Silurus meridionalis. Taxonomy (NCBI): domain Eukaryota; kingdom Metazoa; phylum Chordata; class Actinopteri; order Siluriformes; family Siluridae; genus Silurus; species Silurus meridionalis. The sequence continues at coordinate 13,034,699 of NC_060905.1, read as the reverse complement.
ACACTTATTGACTATTAATACAATCTAGTATAATACAGATATATTATTATACATATATTAGGTATAATACAGGTATGAATACAGTCATGAATCTGATTATAAAATGCCAATGCCAATTAGCCCTCAAAGTATATGCAACCTCATGTAAACTCAAATTTCTGTCACATCAATACTGACAAAAGCAGTCTGTATGACGGATGATGCCTATTTATAAATATTATTACAGGTTTAAGCAGCCTGTCATGAAGAATAAAAGGAATATTAATACAATAGTCATGAGTTGATAGACCTCTTAATACATTGTTGATGAAAAGTTATATCGAAAAATCCAGGCAAGCGTCCTAACACTGTTGTATCACTTCCTGCCTAATATAGTTCGTTTGTATGATTCACTAGATGCTACTAGGACATCAGTGGAGAACCACAGCCTGCATTATGAAATCTTTTCAATGCAATTGCATTTTTCTAGCACAACTTCAAAATCTTACATCCTGTATCTTTAAATATGGACATACACCAATAAGCCATAACATCAAATGTCACTGTCAGGTCACATGAATATACTATATATATATATATATATATTCATTACCTTAATTTTAAATGCTTGGATTTGTGTACATAGGCTATAAAATAACATGCAAACATTGCAACCAAAAACAACCTGCCAAATTAAGCACTAGAGCATTTACATTCCTTTCTGAACATTGTTATTAAAAATCTGAATGGACTGTACCTTCACACCGAGGAAAGGGATGATCCCAGGTACGGGTTGTACCATGTTGACAGGTAAGAATGGACTGGCCCATTAGTTGATACCCTGGGTAACACTCGAAGGATATGGACTGTCCTACATTGTATCCAGCACCCACCACCACGCCATGGTGGAAAGGTTCGGGGTCGGAACATTCTTGTAGCTCATAAGCTAAAAAACAAAGGCATGAAGATATAAAAAACAATCTCAGTAGTCCATCAAAAACACGACTCGTCAAGAGTTCAAGATTGGACTTTTGCGCCTATAATAATGTTTTTGTGATTGCAGGCAAGATCGATATGGACCTGGATTTTGTACACAGCAGATGACTGTTTTTTTTTTTTATCAACTGAAGGGACTGACTGTACAGGAAGTTTAATTCCTTTTCAGAAATACAATTCTGTCGAAAGTTTTCGCAAGGCTGAGGCGAGGATGGTGACCGAGGCTTTTAAATAACAGAGCATGGGTAATGAACCATTTTTGGTGCTGACTACCAGCTTAGAAAGGTCACAAAAAGATCACCTGAAACAACATCTGGAATTCTTATGGATGGCACACAAACTGCACATTTTACTCAAAGAAATTTAAGGTCACTCGGTGGTTCTTCATATCGGAGTGCGACCGGTATCTAATGGCAGTCCTGAAAGACATTTTTATTAAAAGCATAGCAGAGGCTATATGGGTCCTACTTAGGGTTTTAAAAAATAAATAAATAAGCAGAAAACCTCCTGCACACCCACCACAACCAATTCAATTTTAAAATGCCAAATCACTTAAGAATGTATGACGGGGTAAAAGACATTCAGGGATAGAAATCTTACTAAGGAAATTGATTTCAATGGATCAAAGCATCTTTAGTGCTCAATAAGCCATGTGCTGAATAGGAAGTCTGATTTATATGATGATGCTCACATAATTATGTAAATATTGATAGCGCTTTTCAATTCGGCAAATGTTCAAGCCGGCGCCAGTTACGCTTGCCCTTTCTGAGGTAACATTTCATTTCAAGCCATAAGAATTACAAACACAGTTTAGGACCACAACATTTTTGCAGCTCCATATAATGAAGCCAGTTACTGGAAATGACTGATTGACTAAGAATGTAAATAACAATCAATTAATTTCTTTTGTTGCATGCTGTTGGATTCCAGTATTGAATTGTAACATTCAATTGTAACTGGTAATGCTGCCTTCTTCGTAGAAATACTGCGATAAATATTCTGCCCTCGGCTTTTATAGTGTCAGACTTAATTTTTTTTAGTTTGATGATTTTACACTCAAACCAACTGTAATGAAAGATGCACATTCACGCATTCTTACCCTGATAATCGAATCGGAATCCTGGTTTGTTCTGGGAATGATCACTGTGAAAATACACTGTGGTTTCATGAGACGTTGTTAGGAGGGATGCCGGGACATCCTGTCCGCTGAATCGGCCAATCACAGTGCTAGTGTCAAAAGGGCCGTTCCTGATCTCCAGAAAGTCATGGTTGGCCTCAGATGAGAAATTCAAAAACTGTATGTGGGCTCCTGTTTAAATGAAACACAAGATGTAACAAACAGTAATAGTTGACACTTTCATATATATTTTAAAAATAATTTGCTCTGTATTTCATAGTTCTTTTGTTTTATCCCTTAAAAAATTTTTTTTTATATTACCCACAATCCCATGTCTTCACCTTGGCATTAAAAACTTGCTTGGAAGTGGTGAGTGAGGAAAAAAAGCTCTTATGCTATTGTTTTTACTGGCAAACTATCAAATCTGATTATTAGCTTTTGTGGTTGAGAGTGCAGATTTTCTCCCCTATAAAGCACCCTTGTAGCTCCACTATCAATGGTCCAGTGTAATGCCGGCATAGCAGACGACCAATAAGTTCTCATGAACCATTATAAACAAGATATAAAAAAAAAAAAAAATGTAATGTAATTATTAATTACAATAAGGAATGCTTACTACATTAAACATATTTCAATACCCAAAAACATTTTCATGTGTTTCCAAAAAAAAAAAAACACTCAAGAAATATATGGATATGTGGGATGTCATTCATACATAAATACATTCAGCAGTCTTTTTCTTACCATAGCCGACTGGCAGGTAGATCCTCCAGGTGCAGTCACTGTTGCTAGGGTAGTTTCCGGGGAAACCAGGGCTCAGGATGGTCCCTTCCATCTCTTCTTTGATCCCACCACACTGTGCTGAAGGGATGGAGAACAATGCAGGAAAGAAAAATGCGTCAGAAAAAAATACGCAAAATGATATAGATTTTCAAAACCCACCAGTCACAAGCTCTTGTGCCGTGTTAGCCTTCATCACCTGTAACATCTATTCGCAGGAGTTGTGCAATTCCTCTATTTGTGTTAGCTGACCTTTCAAAAGCATCAAAAGCCTCAAGCTGCTTTGATTTCAGAAGCTGTTTTCCTGTTTTCTTTTGGGAGAGTCCCGACACCTTCTCACCCTCTTCTCTTTGTGCTCGATGTCTACCATATTGATTGATCCCAACATCACTCTGATTAAAGCCTTGGCAAGGCTCTGGGAGTAGAACCCATGATCCCTCATGGAGAACAGAAAAGGCTCAAAGTGTTCCACATGTCTGGACAATCAA